>NC_090054.1:3379643-3462143 GCF_038355195.1 Osmerus mordax | reverse complement strand
GACGCAAAGCAGACTTTTCCCTCCACAGACGCACGTCGGTAAATTAGGGAATGACCTTGCGCTCCCGGGGGCGGTTCAGCAAAAAAAGGAGGCGTGTTCCGGCGCAAACGTTCCCTGGTGCTATTTTGCAGTTTCAGAAAAACTATTCCACCACAGACCAGGGAAAACTTACTCTAAAGTCAATGACGCGTTATTCAGATGCTATTTTAAGGGCGAACTGCTGGCGAGGCCAGGGTCTTGTTCCTGCGAAGCTAAGTTACATTGTTTTGATTTATTGTATGGCTGTGTTACTTTTCTTTTATGTCAATGATTAAAAAGATTTTCATGAGAAAGCTCTATGTATGTGAACTTGATTTGTAACAATTGTCGCAATTTCCTCCCACGCCTGTTTAACCGAAGCTAATTTGGGTGGGTTTCTTCTCCCATCTCCATCAGAATCAGCATTCGGTTTATTCGCCATGTATGTTACACCAACACAGAATTTACTGTGGCAGGAAGGTGCAAACAATAAACATATGCAGGTCTTAAATTAAGTTAAAAAGTACAATGGTTAAACTACTTCTAAAAACTATTAAATTAACTTTTTAATTTAATAGTAATTTAATTAACTATTAAAAAATATAACAATTAAAAAAAATATATATATATAAAAAAAAGACTAAGAATTTGAATGAGCAGCATGAGCGGGCAATTTAGTGCAATGACAAAACTGCTCTGCCTTTCCCATACAATGTCACTTCTCTATCTGTTACGGCCCTGACGAGAACGTCGGTCTCCTCGGCTGTGAACCGCTCCTGGCTTGCGCCTGGCAAATCCACCTTTATAATAGCAATCCGCCATGGAACAAGCGCTGCTCTTACGTAAAGGGAATGTGAGATGACGCTCTGATTGGTTTATTGCACGTTATGCCCAAACCACACCCATTAGTAATGTAGCTACTTCAGACCAACCCATTTTAGACTTGCGCCAGGCGTAAAGTCATTTATCCCGCTGGCAAAATAGCAACCGCGCCGGAGTCCCGCCCACAAAGTTACTTGCGCTTTGCGTTTTGATACTTGCGTTTCAGATCGTTAAAATAGGGCCCACTGTGTGTAAGTGCCAGAGTTAGTGTGTGTATGGATGTGCCAGAATGTGTGTGTGTGTGAGGGTGCTAATGTGTGAATAGAATGTGAGTGTGTGTGTTTGTATGTGTGCGTGGGATGCTGATAACGTGTGTATAATGTGAGTGTGTGTGTTTGTATGTGTGCATGTGATGCTGATAATGTGTGTATATAATGTACGTCAGTGTGTGTATGGGATGGTGCTAATGTGTGTATATAGTGTGTTTGCTAATGAGTGTTTATATAAAGTGTGTGTGTGTGTGCTAATGTGTATGTACATAACATGCACATGTGTGTGTATGTGATGGTGCTCATGTGTGTGTATATAAAGAGTGTGTGTGCTAATGTGTGTGCAAATAAAGTGTGCGTTTGTGCTAGTGTGTGTTTATAAAGTATGTGAGGAGAGAGGAGAGGAGAGGAGAGGAGAAGAGAGGAGAGGAGGGAAGAGGAGGGAAGAGGAGGGGAGAGGAGAGGAGAGGAGAGGAGAGGAGAAGAGAGGAGAGGAGAGGAGGGGAGAGGAGAGGAGAAGAGAGTAAAAGAGAGGAGAAGAGAGGAGAGGAGGGGAGGGGAGGGGAGGGGAGGGGAGGGGAGGGGAGAGGAGAGGAGGGGAGAGGAGAGGAGAAGAGAGGAGAGGAGAGGAGGGAAGAGGAGGGAAGAGGAGGGAAAAGGAGGGGAGAGGAGAGGAGAAGAGAGGAGAAGAGAGGAGAGGAGAGGAGAAGAGAAGAGAAGAGAAGAGAGGAGAGGAGGGGAGGGGAGGAGAGGGGAGAGGAGAGGAGAGGAGAGGAGAGGAGAAGAGAGGAGAAGAGAGGAGAAGAGAGGAGGGAAGAATGTCTTACACATTCAGGACTTCATGGCTGCATGGCTTCTCCTCTCTCCTACTCTACCGCACCCTGACCCCCCTCCCTCCCTCCCTCCCTCCCTCCCTCCCTCCCTCCCTCCCTCCCTCCCTCCCTCCCTCCCTCCCTCCCTCCCTCCCTCCCTCCCTCCCTCCCTCCCTCCCTCCCTCCCTCCCTCCCTCCCTGCCTCCCCGCCTGCCTGTCTGCCTGGCTGCCTGGCTGCCTGCCTGTAATGCTTCACATGTGCCTACACACACACACACACACTTCTTGTGTGTGAGCCAGATGTTTTAGTGAGTGCGTTGCTTGACTTGCCAGGGCACCAGGTTATGTTTGAGCATCAGTCACACTATAAACCCACACACACCTGCTGCGACCCGTTTACCAGAAGTGATACTCACACAAGAGCTTATACTGAGAACATCATGCACACACACGCACGCACACACACCATGCACACACACACACGCACGCACGCACATGATGAATGCACATTTACACACACACCATGTACAAACACACAAGCAAGTGCATGAGAGCACATGCTGACACACATGTGTGTAGGTGTGTATCGGTGTGTGTGTGTGTTGGTGTGTGTGTGTGTGGCAGCAGGACAGCAGTGTGTATACTCACACATGGACCAGGGGGACCAGGAAGTCCAGGGTCACCCTGAGAGAGAACAGACACACAGTCACAAGCTCTTCATCCACACTGGGAAGGGTGAACACAACTTACCAACACAACACCTAACATCGTAACGTAACACCCAACATCGTAACACAACACCCAACATTGTAACACAACACCTAACATCGTAACACAACACCTAACATCCTAACACAACACATGACATAGTAACACATCACATACCACACCAACACATCACATAACATACCAACACCTAACATAGTAACACATCACATACCATACCAACACATCACATACCACACCAACACACAACATACCAACACGACACCTAACATAGTAACACAACACAGCCTGCTCTGACTCCCCCAGCCTGCTCTGACTCCCCCAGCCTGCCCTGACTCCACCAGCCTGCCCTGACTCCCCCAGCCTGCTCTGACTCCCCCAGCCTGCCCTGACTCCCCCAGCCTGCCCTGACTCCCCCAGCCTGCTCTGACTCCCCCAGCCTGCTCTGACTCCCCCAGCCTGCCCTGACTCCCCCAGCCTGCTCTGACTCCCCCAGCCTGCCCTGACTCCCCCAGCCTGCCCTGACTCCCCCAGCCTGCTCTGACTCCCCCAGCCTGCCCTGACTCCCCCAGCCTGCTCTGACTCCCCCAGCCTGCCCTGACTCCACCAGCCTGCCCTGACTCCCCCAGCCTGCTCTGACTCCCCCAGCCTGCCCTGACTCCCCTAGCCTGCTCTGACTCCCCCAGCCTGCCCTGACTCCCCCAGCCTGCCCTGACTCCACCAGCCTGCCCTGACTCCCCCAGCCTGCTCTGACTCCCCCAGCCTGCCCTGACTCCCCCAGCCTGCCCTGACTCCCCCAGCCTGCTCTGACTCCCCCAGCCTGCTCTGACTCCCCAGCTCTGACTCCTGGGGTGAGGGTAAAAGCTCATACAGGAAGCTGCTGCAGAGCTTCTGCAGGGGCTGGGAGAGCTGTGTCTCACAGGGTTTCTCTCACACACACCCCCCGGGTCCTGGCCAAGCAAAACAATGGCCGCTGGGGAACAGCAGATGTTCTATATGATAACACTTCTGGGTTGAAGATGAAGCTGTGTTTATGCTGGAGATTCGGCTGAGGCTGTGTGAGTTCATGGATCTGAATGTGAACCAACTGCCTTTGGTTCTCGCTATGGTTCTGTCCAAAGTTTTGTACAGGGTTCCACCCATGGTTCTACCGATGGTTCTGCACATTTTTCTACCTGTGGTTCCACGCATGATTCCATCCACTGTGTGGTCGTCTAATAGCTGCCGAGCACTTTGAAAATGTAACAACATTGCAAGAAAACAAAACTTTTCGCAAAACAAACAGAGCTAGTTCTCGAAGGCTACCACACCTAACTGTTTTGCCTCGCGACTGTTCATCGAGCCGTCTTTGAACACCAGGAGGAGATAGAGGAATTAGGAGCAGCCTCGCAGGCCACAGGGTCTGTACACCCCTGTGCTGGGGAGCGGACGTTAGCCAATTACCAGAGCGAATGACAGCAGGTGGACCAGCTCCGTGGTGGAGGCTGTACCAGAGAACCTGGAGAGACGTGTTCAGGGACTCATTACACTCTCTCTGATCAGTCTCTCTTTGTCACATTCAATATAAACAAACTCTCTCTCTCTATACCTCCATCCCTCCAGCCCTCCCCCTCATCCTTCCCTGGCTGAAAAGAAGGGCTGAATTAGTTCTGGGTTCCACTGGCAGACACACGCAGGGCTCATTATAACTTCAAGGCTGGGGAACGATGCACCCACAATTATACACTATCACAGACTCGCTGCCGCCACGACAACAGGCAGGGACACAACCAATAAGAAGCAAAGTGGATAGAAGAAAGAGAGAGAGAGAGAGAGAGAGAGAGAGAGAGAGAGAGAGAGAGAGAGAGAGAGAGAGAGAGAGAGAGAGAGAGAGAGGGAGGAAGAGGCGGGAAATAAAGAAAAAGAGAGACAGAGCAAACAGAGAGATAGTCAATTAGATTGAGGAAGAGAGGAATAAAGCAAAAAAGGACAGGTAGGGAGAGAGAGGAGAGAGAGAGAGAGAGAGAGCGAGAGAGAGAGGGAGGGAGATATGGCAGCTAATTAAAGGAAAACAGTTCATCTTTTAGAGGGCAAACGATTCTGCAGTGGAATGAAAGGACCTTCTCTCCCTACCTCCCTCGCCCCATGCACCATTTTTCATATATTTTGAGACTGCAGTAGAAATTAATCTCATCCAGATTCCTTTCAGTGAACACGCTTTAAAAGACTTTGCTGATTGAAACAAGTTCTTTTTCGTCTTTCATATCAAAGTTTCTGTTCCGTGCGTGGACTAAGGCATGCCAGGATCTCTGGTGGTTGGAGACCCAGAGTACTGAGAGAGGGTGATCAACACATCCATCATTCTGTAATAACACAGCCTTTGATCTAAATACACCAGCCAGACATCTGATCAGACTATCATTCTTATAGACAGACAGACAGACAGGCAGACGGTCAGACAGACAGACGGTCAGACAGGCAGACGGTCAGACAGACAGACGGGGGGCTGGTACACACACACCATGGGAGGTATGGAAGGCTTGGGGTGGCTGTACTCACTTTGCCCCCCGTAGGGCCAGCAGGGCCAGGCAGTCCCTGGTGTCCCTTCAGACCCTGCAGACACAGAACAAACGTCCTTTACAGAACCTGGCGGTCTACTTTACATTTACATTTAGTCATTTAGCAGAAGCTCTTATCCAGAGCGACTTACAGTAAGTACAGGGACATTCCCCCAAGGCAAGTAGGGTGAAGTGCCTTGCCCAAAGACACAACGTCATTTGGCACTGCCAGGAATCGAACTGGCAACCTTTAGATTACTAGCCCGCTTCCCTCACCGCTCAGCCACCTGACTCCCCTGACTACTTCAGTCCTGGTCCTCTCACATTGTGTCCTTCCTACTGTGTGTGGCACTCATGAATGTCTGTGAGTGTGTATGTGCATGGGTGTGAGTGTATGAGTGTATGTGTGCGTGTGTCTGAATGTATATGAGTGTGTATGTGTGTGTATATGAGTGTGTGTGTATGAGTGTATGAGAGTGTGTGTGTGTTTGAGTGTGTGTATGAGTGTGTTAGGCTGGTATCTGGTTCTGCTGTCTAACTCTCATACCTGTCAGTGGCAAACAGAGCTGCCCCACTCATCAAGACAGGGTGGCAATAGACACACCTGCTAAATTACATAGCGACATCTCATTGTGACAGATGTACAATTACACAGACTGACCCCTGCCCCCCACTCACTCACTCACACACACACACACCAAACTCTTCCCCAACATGGGCCCCCTCCCCACCCCATCTTAACCCCCCAAAAAGCCCTGCTTGTCATCGCCCAGCTCTCTGGAAGCTCCACAGGCAGGATGGAGAGCTGGCCAAGACTGAACACAGAGCAGGACCGCTTCAGGGCGTGGGGAGGGGGGGGGGGGGGGTGTGGGGAGGGGGAAGAGGGGAAAGGGGGGAGGAGGGGTTGGCAATTGGCCCAGAGAGAGAGTAGCCAGGGGCAAAGTCAGTCCTGTGGGTGATGAGAGAGACAGTTGAGATAGAAGCCTGTGGAGGAAGGAAGGAGGGAGGGAGTGAGGGAGGGAGGGAAGGAGTGACGGAGGGAGGGAGGGAGGGAGGGAGGGAGGGAGGGAGGGAGGGAGGGAGGGAGGGAGGGAGGGAGGGAGGGAGGGAGGGAGGGAGGGAGGGAGGGAGGGAGGGAGGAATGGTCATGCCTGCCCTGGTAATTGATGAATGTGACCAGCCTCACATTGACAAGCTGCCTTGTTAGGTGACACATTGGGGCCGGCGGGCAGCTCCAGTAAACCTCCCTGATGGAGGGCTTGGAGGAGGAGAAACACCTGCCTCCACAGCCCTCCATCTCAGTTAAAGGTGAAGAGGAAGGGGGTCCATTCTCCCTGACACCTTCTGACGAGGCTACGTCCCCTGGCTGACACCCTGTTTGTTCAGCTCCATCACACCTGGGACAAAACACGGACCTCAAGAATACTGACCACTACTCTGCTGGGATCCAACCACCAACCGTCAGGCTGGGCAGCCGGACATCTACCGCCAGACCAGAGAGTCCCGGACAGGCAGGGGAGGAGAGCGGTCTAGTCACTGTCCAGCTCACCTCTATCTCAGGTTTTCTAGATTCTGGTTTATTTGCCAGTTCTAACAAGTGCAGGATTATTGATCTAAATATCTGCAAGGCCTTGGTCTGATTTGAGGCTTGTTTTACATACAAATACATTTGACACACACACACACAGTCATACACACTAATACACACTAGTCAGTTTTATGGCATAAAACGTTTTAAAACATGTTTTAAGACAGGCATAAAACACTTGCTGCATGTGCACAACAGTCGGGTGACAAACGCAACTTATGGAGACGCATGCTAAAGTGTTAAACGACTCTGCTAGTCCTAGCACACTATAATAGGAGTCCACAGACATCATAACACTACATCAAGCGGACTTATAGACTGCCCAGGCCTCCGGCTAACACACCATGATATAAATATTTTCTCAAGATTAAATCCGATAGCGTGAAGGAGTGAGGAGTAATGTATAAGGTCGATAAAAAACCAAGGGTGAATTTTCTTCTCTTCACGGCTGACTGCGTAATCTGCTCAAGTCTCCCTCTGTGGAAAGTGACAGTCTCTCTGACAGGGTGTCCAAACCCAGGTGCTGTTTCTGCATGTGAGGGACCTGGAGCTATGGGGGGAGGAGTGAGTGAGTGAGTGAGTGAGTGAGGGAGGGAAGGAGGGAGGGAGGGAAGGAGTGAGGGAGGGAGGGAGGGAGGGAGGGAGGGAGGAGTGAGGGAGGGAGGGAGGGAGGGAGGGAGGGAAGGAAGGAGGGAGGGAGGGAGGGAGGGAGGGAGGGAGGGAGGGAGGGAGGGAGGGAGGGAGGGAGGGAGGGAGGGAGGGAGGGAGGGAGGGAGGGAGGGAGGGAGGGAGGGAGGGAGGGAGGGAGGGAGGGAGGGAGGGAGGGAGGGAGGGAGGGAAGGAAGGAAGGAAGGAGGGAGGGAGGGAGGTCCTTTCATTCCCTGCAGGATCGTTTGCCCTCTAAAAGATTAACTGTTTTCCTTTAAGGGGGGCTTACGCTTTTATATTGACAAAATACAGTCGTTGTGTATTCCCAGAATGATTTGAATTCGATTTGGGGTTGCTGGTGTAAATACGTAACTTTGTTGTTGGTTTTTTGTTTAAGTTATTTGTTTGTGCCCAAACCACAGTGGTTCGGACCAATTTGAATCCTCTGAGGAACTACTGATAGCTACGGGCATGGTTAGCCCAGGATAGACGGTGATAGACAGATGGTTAATCCAATCACATGCTAAGTAGTTTTTGTGTGTGCCTGCTCTTTTCCAAACTGTTTCTAAGGATGACTTGTCAGATGGATATGTGTGACAAACCTTCTGGCAAGTCAGGTAAATAGGACCCATTAAAACATGTTTTTAACCTTTGTGCTTGCTGAAGGCACATGGAATGAGAGGGTGAAGGGAGGCAGGGATGAAGGAGAGGAGGAGAGAAGGAGGGGAGGGGAAGAGGAGGAGGGGATGAGGAGAGGAGGAGAGAAGGAGGGGAGGGGAAGAGAAGGAGGAGGAGGGGATGAGGAGGAGGGGATGAGGAGAGGAGTAGAGAAGGAGGGGAGGGGAAGAGGAGGAGGGGATGAGGAGGAGGGGATGAGGAGAGGAGTAGAGAAGGAGGGGAGGGGAAGAGGAGGAGGGGATGAAGAGAGGAGTAGAGAAGGAGGGGAGGGGATGAGGAGGAGGGGATGAGGAGATCAAAGGAGGAGCTGGAGATAGCGAAGCCTGTGTTAGGGTTAGACAGGGGCTACCTCTAAATGATGTATGGTGCTGATCTTCTGAGGGCACCCTATCTGCTCCTGGCATGTTCTAATGACACACACACACACTCTCTCACACACACACACACACACACACACACAAAGAGTTTGATACCTTAAGGGGGAGAGGGGCTGGTCTGCACCTTGCCCACTCTCCCAGGAAACGGTCTTGTTGTAAGTGAACACACACTGGACATCTGTGTTAAAAAATTCACCCATCTGCCCCCCGCCCCCCCCCCCCCCCCCCCCCCCCCGGTCACCTCACCCCCCCCAAAGAGGGAAGAAGATGTGGGGAGGGAGGGTAAAAGGGTAGAGGTGGAGAGGGAGCCTCGTTAGGCTGTAATCAGAGCTGGGAGCTTTGTAGCCGGGATGGGGGAAGATTGGATCAATGATGGAGGGCTAGGGAGTGTAGGGGTGTTGGGGGGGTTCTTAGGGGGGGTGTCAGGGTTTTTTTGGGGGGGTTCGGGGGTGTGTGCACTGCGGGGGGCTATGTATGCTGGCCTGCTAATTAGACTCCCCGCTTTGCACGCACACACCCACCGAGAGAGCCCTCATTAAGCGTCTCTCTCAGACTGGCGGCGATAGACTCCCTGCGGGGGTTAAAGAGGGACGAGAGAATGGTCCAGTGTTGTTTCTTACTGCGGCCTGTGCCGTGCCAGGAGCAGAGAGGGCTCTGGGATCCAGGACTGCTGCAGGAGCGTAGCTGCTGTGTGTCGATCCGCTGCGAGGAGAACTGTTGATATGCTGAATGGCAGGCCTTCCAAGCCTCCTGGAACAGGATCTGCAGTAGCAGATCTGTGGCTCAGCCCGGTGGATGCCAAGGAGGTTACGGCAGGAAATGCCTTAAGGGACTTTCCATGGGCTCAGCGATTCGCTGGCGTGTTCGCCAAACATCTCGTCATCACTGATCCCTCTTTCTGTCTCGGAAAGAGATGCTAAATAGACACCCCCGATCACTGGCCCTCTCCGTCAAACATCGACGACGAGGCTATGCTGAACAAAGCCTTCTGCCTTCCAAGTGTGAATACTGAGCAGTTGTGTCTGTCCTGCTCTCTACCAGTCCTCACTCTGGGAGAGGACTGGTCATGTGTGGATTAGCTTGAGGCTAGCATGCAGCAGTCTGCTCTGACACAACCTGATCCCGGCCCACATGACCACGGTCGACATTCTGACGTGTCAGGTGTCCCCTGCAGCCTCAGAATACGCCACACCGCCTTTAAATAGCACACCAGACGCTAATATTAGCTCGAACCGTTGAAAGAGGGGAGGGGGGGGGGCAGGTAAAAAAACTAAACACACCTTCTCTAAACACTAAACAGGCCAAGCTAAATTAACATGCTAATTTATTTCCGCTGCTCTGCGTCAGAGGATGTTTAAATGAGTTAAACACAGAAAGTGCCGGATCAAATATAGAAGCTTACGTTGGTTCCTGGTTTCCCCTCCTGGCCTGGCTCTCCAGGAGATCCCGTTTCCCCCTGCAGAGACACACACATGGTCACATGGTAACACACCGGAACTGCAGAGACACACACACACATAGTCACATGGTAACACACCGGAACTGCAGACACACACACACATGGTCACATGGTAACACACCGGAACTGCAGAGACACACACATGGTCACATGGTAACACACCGGAACTGCAGACACACACATGGTCACATGGTAACACACCGGAACTGCAGAGACACACACATGGTCACATGGTAACACACCGGAACTGCAGACACACACACACATGGTAACACACCGGAACTGCAGAGACACACACATGGTCACATGGTAACACACCGGAACTGCAGACACACACACACATGGTAACACACCGGAACTGCAGAGACACACACATGGTCACATGGTAACACACCGGAACTGCAGAGACACACACATGGTCACATGGTAACACACCGGAACTGCAGAGACACACACATGGTCACATGGTAACACACCGGAACTGCAGACACACACACACATGGTCACATGGTAACACACCGGAACTGCAGAGACACACACATGGTCACATGGTAACACACCGGAACTGCAGAGACACACACATGGTCACATGGTAACACACCGGAACTGCAGACACACACACACATGGTAACACACCGGAACTGCAGAGACACACACATGGTCACATGGTAACACACCGGAACTGCAGACACACACACACATGGTCACATGGTAACACACCGGAACTGCAGACCCACACACACATGGTCACATGGTAACACACCGGAACTGCAGACAAACACACACATGGTCACATGGTAACACACCGGAACTGCAGACAAACACACACATGGTCACATGGTAACACACCGGAACTGCAGACAAACACACACATGGTCACATGGTAACACACCGGAACTGCAGACAAACACACACATGGTCACATGGTAACACACCGGAACTGCAGAGACACACACATGGTCACATGGTAACACACCGGAACTGCAGAGACACACACATGGTCACACACCGGAAACTTCTGGAGGGATACAAGGGACACATGTCAAACGTTCCAAACTGTCCTGATTTTTTGGGTGGGTATCATGTATAAGATCAATTGCTTTTTAGAATGTTAGTTAACAGACGATTGAGATGTACTTTTGTAAGAATTCGATTTTGAACCGTAAACATCTACACTGAGCCCGCAAGGAAATAGTTTCATTTAGAACCATTTATTTAAGTTAAACTCTAGGAAACTTTTGAGAGGAGCAGCAACGACACATTGAGGGAGTCAGGTGGCTGAGCGGTGAGGGAATCGGGCTAGTAATCCGAAGGTTGCCAGTTCGATTCCCGGTCATGCCAACTGACGTTGTGTCCTTGGGAAAGGCACTTCACCCTACTTGCCTCGGGGGAATGTCCCTGTACTTACTTTAAGTCGCTCTGGATAAGAGCGTCTGCTAAATGACTAAATGTAAATGTAACACATGTCCTGTTCTTGTACCTGTACTTGTTACTGAGGGAGAAGAAAAGTGAAAACTGAGATGTTGGCGGGAGAGCAGATTGACATACACATATACATACACTATGTAACTACTCCTATGACGTCTGCTGCAAACACCAGCCCCACTTTAGCGATTTCGTAGCTGACAGGTTTTCTCCTGTGGTAAACATCCTGCAGTGCTACTTGGGGACTGTGTGGAAGTGGAGCGACTGGGCTGTGGAGCACACAGAACCTCAGGTGGGTGCAAAGGACAGGGAGAAGCAGGACCTTCAACTAAACAGGGAAACAGCTCTGGCCTTGACAGGCTGTCTCTACTGGCCGTGACAGGCTGTCTCTACTGGCCGTGACAGGCTGTCTCTACTGGCCGTGACAGGCTGTCTCTACTGGCCGTGACAGGCTGTCTCTACTGGCCGTGACAGGCTGTCTCTACTGGCCGTGACAGGCTGTCTCTACTGGCTGGCTGTGACAGGCTGTTGCTACTGGCCGTGACAGGCTGTCTCTACTGGCCGTGACAGGCTGTCTCTACTGGCCGTGACAGGCTGTCTCTACTGGCCGTGACAGGCTGTCTCTACTGGCCGTGACAGGCTGTCTCTACTGGCCGTGACAGGCTGTCTCTACTGGCTGGCTGTGACAGGCTGTTGCTACTGGCCGTGACAGGCTGTCTCTACTGGCCGTGACAGGCTGTCTCTACTGGCCGTGACAGGCTGTCTCTACTGGCCGTGACAGGCTGTCTCTACTGGCCGTGACAGGCTGTCTCTACTGGCCGTGACAGGCTGTCTCTACTGGCCGTGACAGGCTGTCTCTACTGGCCGTGACAGGCTGTCTCTACTGGCCGTGACTGGCTGTCTCTACTGGCCGTGACAGGCTGTCTCTACTGGCCGTGACAGGCTGTCTCTACTGGCCGTGACAGGCTGTTGCTACTGGCCGTGACAGGCTGTCTCTACTGGCCGTGACAGGCTGTCTCTACTGGCCGTGACAGACTGTCTCTACTGGCCGTGACAGGCTGTCTCTACTGGCCGTGACTGGCTGTCTCTACTGGCCGTGACAGGCTGTCTCTACTGGCCGTGACAGGCTGTCTCTACTGGCCGTGACAGGCTGTCTCTACTGGCCGTGACTGGCTGTCTCTACTGGCCGTGACAGGCTGTCTCTACTGGCCGTGACAGGCTGTCTCTACTGGCCGTGACAGGCTGTCTCTACTGGCCGTGACAGGCTGTCTCTACTGGCCGTGACAGGCTGTCTCTACTGGCCGTGACAGGCTGTCTCTACTGGCCGTGACAGGCTGTCTCTACTGGCCGTGACAGGCTGTCTCTACTGGCCGTGACAGGCTGTCTCTACTGGCTGGCTGTGACAGGCTGTTGCTACTGGCCATGACAGGCTGTCTCTACTGGCCGTGACAGGCTGTCTCTACTGGCCGTGACAGGCTGTCTCTACTGGCCGTGACAGGCTGTCTCTACTGGCCGTGACAGGCTGTCGCTACTGGCCGTGACAGGCTGTCTCTACTGGCCGTGACAGGCTGTCTCTACTGGCCGTGACAGGCTGTTGCTACTGGCCGTGACAGCGTTGTCAACGATGGGTGTTTTTTTGTTTAATTTTTTATTTGTTCTTGTGTCCGAGGGAAGCCAGTCCTGGCCACGTCTTCTGCTAGTTCAGCATCAAGCATACGGGTTCTCACCCTACAGCTCGTGCGTACGGGTTCTCACCCTACAGCTCGTGCGTACGGGTTCTCGCGCTACAGCTCGTGCGTACGGGTTCTCGCGCTACAGCTCGTGCGTACGGGTTCTCGCGCTACAGCTCGTGCGTACGGGTTCTCACCCTACAGCTCGTGCGTACGGGTTCTCACCCTACAGCTCGTGCGGACGGGTTCTCGCGCTACAGCTCGTGCGTACGGGTTCTCGCGCTACAGCTCGTGCGTACGGGTTCTCGCGCTACAGCTCGTGCGTACGGGTTCTCACCCTACAGCTCGTGCGTACGGGTTCTCACCCTACAGCTCGTGCGGACGGGTTCTCGCGCTACAGCTCGTGCGTACGGGTTCTCGCGCTACAGCTCGTGCGTACGGGTTCTCGCGCTACAGCTCGTGCGTACGGGTTCTCACCCTACAGCTCATGCGTACGGGTTCTCACCCTACAGCTCGTGCGGACGGGTTCTCGCGCTACAGCTCGTGCGGACGGGTTCTCGCCCTACAGCTCGTGCGTACGGGTTCTCACCCTACAGCTCGTGCGGACGGATTCTCGCGCTACAGCTCGTGCGTACGGGTTCTCGCGCTACAGCTCGTGCGTACGGGTTCTCACCCTACAGCTCGTGCGTACGGGTTCTCACCCTACAGCTCGTGCTCAAAAGTTGACATCTCCATCTTCTCTTCTCTGTAGAATACGACATGACCACTGACGTCTTCACAATTCGCAGTTTTCAATTTTGTTCCTATGAAAACCAACTATTTGGGCTCTGAAAAAATGCATTTTGATGGAAATACTTTTTGACATGTGTTTCAAAGTGAGGAACGTAAACTGAAAGAGGTAAAAGAAGCTTTCAGCCCGCTGGTCTCAGAGACAACGTGAGCACGCTGTGTTTGTTGTTTTGGATGCGTAACAGGTTTATGTGGGAGTGTTTGTGGCATGAGTCTTCTAAGGATCTTAGTCCTTGAAGATCTTGAAAGAATCTCAGGAAAATGCTTCCAAATCCCCATCCACGCACGCACACACACACGCACACACACGCACACACACGCACACAAACACACACGCACACACACGCATGCACACACGCACGCACACACACATACTTGCACACAAGTGATGTATTTTAGTAGTGTGAATCCATAAACATAAGTCTAGTCTGTTATTATGAAAGGTGCCAAAATAGTAAAGTGATGCCATATCTTCATCAACATCACCATCGTCACCATCTTCATCATCATCATCATCATCACCATCATCATCATCACCATCACCATCATCATCATCACCATCATCTTCACCACCATCAACATCATCATCATCATCATCCTCTAAAACCGTCTCTACAACATGAAACTATGGGTGCTATAATGTTAGTCTGAGGCACTGTAATTATAGTGTATTTCTGCAGGGACAGCACACAATTAAAAGTTATTTGGAGCAAAGTTAGCCACCAGCTAGTTTACATGTGTTTTCTGTGGACAGGTTGACAGAAGACAACCACACAGCACACACACAATATAAAACACACAACACATTCACACACACAATATAAAACACACAACACATTCACACACACAATATAAAACACACAACACATACACACAAGAGTCCACCAGCATGAAACAGAATCAGTGTGGAACTTCATTAAACATCTTTCACAGAGGGTGAGATCTTGTAAACATTCCTGTGTGTGAGTGTGTAATACAGTGTGTGTGTGTGAGTGTGTAATACAGTGTGTGTGTGTGAGTGTGTAATACAGTGTGTGTGTGTGAGTGTGTAATACAGTGTGTGTGTGTGAGTGTGTAATACAGTGTGTGTGTGAGTGTGTAATACAGTGTGTGTGTGTGAGTGTGTAATACAGTGTGTGTGTGTGAGTGTGTAATACAGTGTGTGTGTGTATGTGTGCATTTACGTAAATTAATGATCATAACCATTACACACTACACTACACCATATTCTGGGGAGATGGATGATTTGTTCACATAAACACACACACATACACACACACCCTGGGCCCTATTTTAACTATCTGAAACGCAAGTATCAAAACGCAAAGCGCAAGTAACTTTGTGGGCGGGACTCCGGCGCGGTTGCTATTATACCGGCGGGATAAATGACTTTGCGCCTGGAGCAAATATAAAATGGGTTGGTCTGAAGTAGCTACATTACTAATGGGTGTGGTTTGGGCATAACGTGCAATAAACCAATCAGAGCGTCATCTCACATTCCCTTTAAGAGCAGCGCTTGTTCCATGGCGGATTGCTATTATAAAGGTGGATTTGCCAGGCGCACGCCAGGAGCGGTTCACAGCCAAGGAGACCGACGTTCTCTTCAGGGCCGTAACAGATAGAGAAGTGACATTGTATGGGAAAGGCAGAGCAGTTTTCTCATTGCACTTTTTCTCATTGCACTCACGTTCTCATTTTGCCCACTCATGCTGCTCACTCAAATTCTGAGTCTTATTTTTATATATATATATTTTTTTTTATCGTTATATGTTTTAATTATTTAGTTCTTAGAATTAGTTTAACCATTGTACTCTTTTGCTTAATTTAAGACCTGTATATGTTTATTGTTTGCACCTTCCTTGCCACAATTGTTACAAATCAAGTTCACATACATAGAGATTTCTCCTGAAAATATTTTTAATCATTGACATGAAAGAAATGTAACACAGCCATACAATAAATCAAAACAATGTAACTTAGCTTCGCAGGAACAAGACCCTGGCCTCGCCAGCAGTGCGCACGGGCCAAGCTTGCGCCCTTTAAATAGCATATGAATAACGTGCCATTGACTTTAGACTACGTTTTTCCTAGTCTGTGGCGGAATTGTTTTTCTGAAACTGCAAAATAGCACCAGGGAACGTTTGCGCCGGAACACACCACCTTTTTTCGCTGAACCGCCCCCGGGAGCGCAAGGTCATTCCCTAATTTACCGACGTGCGTCTGTGGAGGAAAAGTCCGCTTTGCGTCGAGTGCAAACTAGAAAATGATACTTGCATCGTTGACAAAGTCAATTGCGCTGGGTGCAAGATAGGGCCCCCTGGGTGGTTGAGGATCGAGAGGACCTTGTAACAGCTGTGTCATCACACCAGAGGGTAACCTGGAACCGTGAGGCTGCGGTGGATGGGTGGAGCTAGTTCTTGGCAGTATGAACTGTTGAACACACTCAGGATTACAACCCTCATCATCACCACCCTCATCATCACCACCCTCATCATCACCACCCTCATCATCACCATCATTACCATCCTCGTCAACATCATCATCATCCCCACCATCATCATCACCATCATTACCACCCTCGTCAACATCATCATCATCATCATCATCATCATCATCATCATCACCCTCATCACCACCACCATCATCACCACCATCATCCTCATCATCCTCTTTACCACCACCATCAAGGAAGCACCTCCTGTCCAACCAGCATTCCTCCTGCCCCCAGCAGTCTAGACCCAGCCTGGTCTCCTCCTGCCCCCAGCCTGGTCTCCTCCTGCCCCCAGCCTGGTCTCCTCCTGCCCCCAGCCTGGCCTCCTCCTGCCCCCAGCCTGGTCTCCTCCTGCCCCCAGCCTGGTCTCCTCCTGCCCCCAGCCTGGTCTCCTCCTGCCCCCAGCCTGGTCTACTCCTGCCCCCAGCCTGGTCTCCTCCTGCCCCCAGCCTGGTCTCCTCCTGCCCCCAGCAGTCTAGACCCAGCCTGGCCTCCTCCTGCCCCCAGCCTGGTCTCCTCCTGCCCCCAGCCTGGTCTACTCCTGCCCCCAGCCTGGTCTCCTCCTGCCCCCAGCCTGGTCTCCTCCTGCCCCCAGCCTGGTCTCCTCCTGCCCCCAGCAGTCTGTACCCAGCCTGAGTGACAGTGATCAGACCACTTCCCATGTTGAGAGCTTGTGACTCTGGTCGTCAAAGAGCACAAACACAGTTTAATGACAAGCCTTCTCCCTCCTCCGTCAGCAGAGTGTTCTGCACTTAAGTATACATCAGTACAGTGTAGTGTTGTCTGCATGGAGAAGCAACAATCTACACAACCTTCTACTTTCATTTTCACTTTTGCATGGCATAACTGTCTCCAGCCTGGTCTGCACCTTTCTGCGTCACGGGCCGTCTCTGGAGGAAGGGATCCCGCGCTGAACAGCTCCTCGCAAGGTTTCTCCCCGGGTCCAATGAAATAATTTTGGGGGAGAGTTTTATCTGGTTGTCCTTGGGGGTTTAGGTTGGTTGTAGTTGCTGATCTGTGGGCAGCTGTGAGGCAGCTTGTAAAAAGGGCTTCACGAAGAAGCTTTGACATATAGATCTGTCTGTGTGTGTTCCATATGTCACCCCAACAGCCTGCATGAGCCCCACCAATAGTATCGTAGAGCCGTGATGGTGAGGTCCTAAAGTTCAAGGACTACAACTGCCCCCTGGGGAGGTCTGAAATAGCTGTCTGCATCGCTGCCTGAGAAAACCAAGACCAGTTCTGGTAATAGAGTGTACTAAGAGCACCTGTTGACAGACGGAGGATAGACAGAATAGCTCTGAATTCCACAAACTGTAAGTTCAGTTTTTTGTCTGGTTCGTGCACAGGCTGTTAAAAAAGGGACATCTATGTGGTGATGCTCTGCCCTGGAAGACTCTCAGTCTGATGGAGACGGGACATCTATGTGGTGATGCTCTGCCCTGGAAGACTCTCAGTCTGATGGAGAAGGGACTAATACCAGCCTCTAGTGTTCACAAGTGTTTAGCCCATTGTCATCAGTCTACAGCTTGCTCTTTAGATACCCAGATCATGCAGTCTACACGGTCCCAACGCCGCCACAGCCCCAGCCTCCAGCCCCATCCTCAGCCTCCAGCCCCAGCCTCCAGCCCCATCCTCCAGCCCCATCCTCAGCCTCCAGCCCCAGCCTCCAGCCCCATCCTCCAGCCCCATCCTCAGCCTCCAGCCCCAGTCTCCAGACCCATCCTCCAGCCCCATCCTCAGCCTCCATCCTCAGCCTCCAGACCCATCCTCCAGACCCCATCCTCAGCCTCCAGCCCCAGCCTCCAGCCCCATCCTCCAGCCCCATCCTCTGCCTCCAGCCCCATCCTCCAGCCCCAGCCTCCAGCCCCATCCTCCAGCCCCATCCTCAGCCTCCAGCCCCAGCCTCCAGCCCCATCCTCCAGCCCCATCCTCAGCCTCCAGCCCCAGCCTCAGCCTCCAGCCCCAGCCTCCAGCCCCATCCTCAGCCTGCAGCCCCATCCTCCAGCCCCAACCTCCAGCCCCATCCTCAGCCTCCATCCTCAGCCTCCAGCCTCAGTCCAGCTACCAGAGTGGCCCATTTCCCATTTTCCCAATGGCCCACTCAGACAGGAAATGGTTATGAAAAGAGCCTCTTTCATTAAGCCACATTAAACTGGCCAACTGCTCTGCTATGGACCCCAGGGTGCTGACAGCCACCACCACAACCTAAACCTTCACAACCACCACAACCACCCCAACCTTCACAACCACAACCACAACCACCACAATCACCCCAACCTTCACAACCACAACCACCACCACAACCACCACAATCAGCCCAACCTTCACAACCACAACCACCCCAACCTTCACAACCACAACCATCAAAACCACAACCACCACCACAACCACCACAACCACCCAACCTTCACAACCACAACCACCACAACCACCTCCACCACCTCAACCATCACAACCATCACAACCACAACCATCACAACCACAACTATCACAACCACCTCAACCACCACAACCAGGGAGAAGAGGTTTCTCTATGAACAGTAAGAGCCTCGGGTTGTTTGAAGACTGGATTTTAATCCTCCTTCAGTCCCGGCTGGGCTAAGAAAGCACCTGAAGAGGAGAGAGGAAGGGGAGGAGAGATGAGAAAGGGAGACAGGATGGAGGACATAGAAGGAGACAGGACAGGAGGAGGGATAGAGGGATAAAGGATGAAGGCGAGGATAGAGGGATAGAGGGAGAAAGGATGGAGGATAGAGGGAGAAAGGATGCAGGAGAGGATAGAGGAAGAAAGGATGGAGGAGAGGATTAGAGGCAGGAGAGGATAGAGGCAGGAGAGGATAGAGGGACTCGTCTCATAGAAGGAGAACTCCTTAACTTCCTCCTCAGGGCAGTGTGCCAGTGTAAATCCTTTAAGTCACACAGCCAGGCTGAAGCAGGCTCACTGCAGAAGACTAAGGGCCAGCTGAGGGTCTGGGGTGTCCTGACGGGGCCACAGTGGCCCAGAGGAGGGTTAAGGTCACTAACCATGACCCTACAGGCCCAGAGGAGGGTTAAGGTCACTAACCATGACCCTACAGGCCCAGAGGAGGGTTAAGGTCACTAACCATGACCCTACAGGCCCAGAGGAGGGTTAAGGTCACTAACCATGACCCTACAAGCCCAGAGGAGGGTTAAGGTCACTAACCATGACCCTACAGGCCCAGAGGAGGGTAAAGGTCACTAACCATGACCCTACAGGCCCAGAGGAGGGTTAAGGTCACTAACCATGACCCTACAAGCCCAGAGGAGGGTTAAGGTCACTAACCATGACCCTACAGGCCCAGAGGAGGGTTAAGGTCACTAACCATGACCCTACAGGCCCAGAGGAGGGTAAAGGTCACTAACCATGACCCTACAGGCCCAGAGGAGGGTTAAGGTCACTAACCATGACCCTACAAGCCCAGAGGAGGGTTAAGGTCACTAACCATGACCCTACAGGCCCAGAGGAGGGTTAAGGTCACTAACCATGACCCTACAAGCCCAGAGGAGGGTAAAGGTCACTAACCATGACCCTGCAGGCCCAGAGGAGGGTTAAGGTCACTAACCATGACCCTACAGGCCCAGAGGAGGGTAAAGGTCACTAACCATGACCCTACAGGCCCAGAGGAGGGTAAAGGTCACTAACCATGACCCTACAGGCCCAGAGGAGGGCTAAGGTCACTAACCATGACCCTACAGGCCCAGAGGAGGGTAAAGGTCACTAACCATAACCCTACAGGCCCAGAGGAGGGCTAAGGTCACTAACCATGACCCTACAGGCCCAGAGGAGGGTAAAGGTCACTAACCATGACCCTACAGGCCCAGAGGAGGGTTAAGGTCACTAACCATGACCCTACAAGCCCAGAGGAGGGTAAAGGTCACTAACCATGACCCTATAAACCGGATGAGAGACTTCCTCCTATTTAAAGATTATAGCCACTTACACAACGAGGATGTATTCCCACTGTAAGTACTGTGGACTGTCTGGTATCCCCCACAGGCAAGATAGCCCTGTTCCTTACACACACACACACACACAAACACACGCACACACACACACACATGCACATAATGATAGGAACACAAACACATGAGCACAGAAACATACACACACATGCACAGACACACATGAACAGACATACACATGTGAATAGAAATACACATACTCATACACACATGGACCTAGACACACATGCATACACACATATACCGTACATGTACACACACCTACACACGTACCGAGATGCACGCACACACACTTGCACTTACATACACATGTGCATTAACACACACACGCAACTTATTTCTCAAACACAAGTACACACACACATACCCTCTCCCTTCCTCCGTGCCAGGCATATCTGAGATGTCTTGGAACTAATTGTTGGCCCAGTTGTTGTAGGGAGAGTAGTAGAGTTTCATAACCTCAGCCAGTCTATAAAGCCCAAGTATCCTCTCCTATTTCAGGGTGCCAGGACAGCGTTTCACTGCGCTGTAAAACACTAGCTCTGCCTAGACTCTGAGGAGGTCCGCTCTGGTCAGATCAGTATCACGCCCTCTCATATCTGACAGAGCGGGAGTCTTATTTGGTTGCGCAAATGTAAGAAGCTGGTTCCTGCTACGGTAGACGCAGTGTGTCTTTAAGGCGGTGATGCGGTGGATGTTGCAGAGGACAGTCGGAGGAATGTTTTGGAAGCTTACCTTCTGTCCAGCAGTGCCGCTCTCCCCCAGGGCACCTGAGGTACCTGGGTCGCCCTGAGGAGAAAGACACTGATTATTGAGGAGTAAAACACACACAGAGACACACGCACACACACACACACAGAGACACCCACAGACACACACACAACATACACTAAACATGTGGCGTAGTGCACCACACCCACACACAAGCACACACTCATACACACACCAACGGTCACTAAACATGTGTGGTCGAAGCATAGCAAAGTGGCCTCCTTACACACTTTCAAACACACACACACACACACACACACACACACCACTATCCACTATCCCACACACAGCCGTTCCCAGAGCCATGGGGGAGTGGAGGGGGCCATGCCATTTAAGTGTTATGTCATTAGAGCATATCCTGTTTCATAGGCTAATATGTCTCCACACAGCAAGCTTACCGTTTGCCATGGAAATATATTCCAGGATTAGCACTACCTACACACCCAGCCATGAATACAGTCACTGGTGAAGTGTGACTTGCAAACCGTCTTTCATCGCTGTGTAAAGTCGCCGTACGGGGGTGGGAAACAGCGTCCCTGATTAGAGAACGCTTTGGAGATATTTTCTTTTCTAATCCCTGGAGGAGCTATTGATGGAGGGCAGTAGCAGTGTCATACGTCTGTTCTGTCACGGAAAAAACTATTAATCCAGCCATCTACCAAGATCGAAGAGGATACACTACCTTTCAAATAAGACTAGAAGTCAGCCTGCTGTTTTTAATGTATTACCAGTACTTATGGCGGGTCATGAATTTCAGATGATCTCAAAACCTTGAAACTTTTGATTGAATCAGGGTTTGTGGCAGAGGGACTGAAGATAAACTCCTAAAACCTAGTGTCCACATAAACCTTTAATATAGTAAGCCACCCCCACAACCTGGGTAACCATGACGAAGATTAGGATTATTAAGGTCCTTTTCATTCTCATGTTGTGCTTTAATTCAGGAATTTAGGAGCTTCTAAGTGCGTTCCGTGGAACCTTCCAGCTCTCCCAGGTGTCATGACTACTGTCCTCCCCCTGCCCCTCCCCCTCCCCCTCCACACCCACTCCTCCCCCTCCACAACCACTCCCATTCCTCCCCCTCGCCCTCCATACCCACCTCTCCCCCTCCCCCTCCACACCCACCCCTCCCCCTCTATACCCACTCCTCCCCCTCCACACCCACTCCTCCCCCTCCCCCTCCACACCCACTCCCCCTCCACACCCACTCCTCCCCCTCCACACCCACTCCTCCCCCTCACCCTGCACCACCACCTCTCCCCCTCCCCCTCCACACCCACTCCTCCCCCTCCACACCCACTCCTCCCCCTCCACACCCACTCCTCCCCACCCCACGTTTCCCAATCAACCCCATACCCCTCCACCCACTTCCTGACTCATCCCACTCCTCCCTCCCCCTCCCCCCTACCTTGTCTCCGGGAGTTCCCTGTAGGCCGACCTCCCCCTGCAGAGAGAGAGACACACCTGAGTGAAGACCTTCTCAGTCTTGTCTTGGTGCTAAGAGCCCCTCATAGCTGTCACCCAGGCAATGTATGGAAACCAAAACATATTGCTGTGTATAAGTGACCATGATTACTGACACAGTTAGTTAGGCAAGGGAGCCGAAATGGGCCAACAATATCTATTCCAGTAACAGTGAATGAATATGGACAATCTACAGTGAAGGAAGATTGACAAATAAGCCAGTTGGTTTGATAACAATATCAACATATTTGACCATGAGTTCAATAACAAGTATCAGCTCATCAGACCATTAGTTTGATTATAATGATTAAGCCATTAGATTGCGAGTTAAATAACAATTATCAACCCATTAGAGCACTTTAGACCAGCAGTCTGATAATAATGATCAACCCATTAGTGAGAGTCCAGGGGCTCCCATGTTTAGCCTCCCACCCTCTGCGCTGGGCCTCTCTCAGCCCAGGTCAACAGCTGCAACAACCCACCTAACACAGGGCCCTCTCTGGAACACCCCGGAACATGTCCCAACACAGGGCCCTCTCTGGAACACCCCGGAACATGTCCCAACACAGGGCCCTCTCTGGAACACCCCGGAACATGTCCCAACACAGGCCCCTCTCTGGAACACCCCGGAACATGTCCCAACACAGGCCCCTCTCTGGAACACCCCGGAACATGTCCCAACACAGGCCCCTCTCTGGAACACCCCGGAACATGTCCCAACACAGGCCCCTCTCTGGAACACCCCGGAACATGTCCCAACACAGGCCCCTCTCTGGAACACCCCGGAACATGTCCCAACACAGGCCCCTCTCTGGAACACCCCGGAACATGTCCCAACACAGGCCCCTCTCTGGAACACCCCGGAACATGTCCCCCAGACAGCTAGCCATCTGAAGCTGTGCTGCTGTAGACCAGGAGACACAGCTAGTCATCTGAAGCTGTGCTGCTGTAGACCAGGAGACACAGCTAGTCATCTGAAGCTGTGCTGCTGTAGACCAGGTGACACGGATAGCAGTTGAAGCTGTGCTGCTGTAGACCAGGAGACACAGCTAGTCATCTGAAGCTGTGCTGCTGTAGAACAGGAGACACAGCTAGTCATCTGAAGCTGTGCTGCTGTAGACCAGGAGACACAGCTAGTCATCTGAAGCTGTGCTGCTGTAGACCAGGAGACACAGCTAGTCATCTGAAGCTGTGCTGCTGTAGACCAGGAGACACAGCTAGTCATCTGAAGCTGTGCTGCTGTAGACCAGGTGACACGGATAGCAGTTGAAGCTGTGCTGCTGTAGCATACACACGTAGGCACACGCACACACAAACAGGAACACACACACAGGAACACAGCACATCTCATCCTTGACAGCTATAACGATTCCATTAAGACAATTATCCAACTGAGTCAATTATAAAATAATTATAAAGTTACTGAAATTGAACAATTAATCGAAGAGATTGCAGTGTTCATGTTTGTGTCGAAGGTCAATAACCAAGAATGAAATACTAAAATATTGTTAGACTACTACACACCAGCTTTAATCAGTCCCCTCATCACAACAGGGGCTATTACAGTCCCTCTTTCTCTAGATAGATATCAATAGATACGGACAGACGGACAGACAGACAGACAGACAGATGGTTAGATAGACAGACAGACTGCACTTCTGTTAAAGAAGTTCTCGTCAGAAGTTGGTACGCTTGTTATGCAACAACAAACCTTTTTTGAAGGGAACGCAACAATAGGAGGAAATCCAGTCAGGAAGAGATTGACCAGGTTAATTAAAATGATGATTCTGTCCAGTGTCTCCGAAAGAGATTCCGGGACGTTTGAAGGTAGTATATTGAATTAGAGAGGAGACTGAATGAAACCACAACCAGAGAGTCGGCAGCAAAGTGCTGTGATTGGCTGCCAAACAGATCAGGGATATTGCATTGTGTGTGGGGGAAAAAGGAGCATTTCACGTCTTCCTTCTTCATTGAACATCAAGGAGCTGTACGTGAGCCAATCGGACGCTTCGTTCACTCTGCCGAGGAAAATGGATTTCCTTTCAACTAAGCTGCATTCAGACATCCTCGCACGTATCTCTTTAATTTCCTGACGGACCCCTGGATTAATCTCAGCTGTTTAATCCCTGCTTTAGGGATGATGCTCCTTCCTCCTCTCTCTCTGTATTGATGGTGTCAGGGTAATTCTTCCTCTGGCAGAAACATAGCAGGAATAATCCCACTCCCTCCCCGAAACGCTTTCCTTGTAGGTCACAGTGATTAACCTACTGTACAGTCCTCATTTCGGCTGTCTTTAAAGTATTTAAAGTCTTTGTGTTAATCTTCGTGCAAGGCAAGCTAAATTGACAACCTTGTAAGGCCTTTAAACATTCGAGTGAGGAGTGCTTGTTACCTTATTAAAAGTATAGATCACGTTTTCATAATCTCCTCCTCTCATTTTGTCAAAGTAAAGACTTTATTAGATGGTTTAGGCCTAATCGTCGCATGCGTGAGTGTCTCTCTAGTTTATTGAGAGACGAGAGCTGTTACTCACTCAGCCCTCAATTATCCTGCCCCCAGCTTAACCTTCATTGAAGGAAATGTTGTAAATCCGAATTAGAGAGGGTTTGATTGGTCACTACAGGTCCTTTGAGATTTCACACACACCAGCAATTAAATATGCATGTGTGGATGGGGGTAGCCACCGTTTCTTACACTTTCAAGGAAAATACGAAAATTCTTCATCTATGTTGACGAGCATGAAATCAATGTGATACACAGCTGGTTTAGAGTCATGGCTTTTCCTGTCGCAGCTCTTTAGAAAAGTCATGAAGGCAGATAAAGTCAGCTGGATACGAAGGCTGCGTTGGTAGACCGGTGTACACAAGCCACCGCTATGACTGAGATACCTGCTTGCTGTATAAACCTTGTTTGTGCACCGTTATACTAGTTGCGGTGTGGTGCTTCTTTGGACGTCCTCACTTTGCCTCCTCACTACCCCACTCTACACCACAAGCCAACTGTTTTAGTTTTTCATACTGCAGCATGGCACCAAGTTTGTTGAAATGAATGTGGTTTCCCTGCCGAGAGAGGCCACATCATCCAGGCAGTGTGTCACTCTCCCCTCATGTTGTACATACAGGGATGTGATGTGTATTGGACTTGATATGTTCCAGGCCTTTAGCTAAGAGTTATGCTTGTGGCGCAGAACGCCTTCTTACTGTACAGTCTATCTTAGGTAGCTGTTATAGCAGGGCAAGGAAAGACAAGGAAACTCTGAACTGATGATGGTTTTGCTTTTGGTCTGAGTTGAGTGTATGAGTGTGTCTGCATGCGTGTGTGTCTGTCTCTGTGTCTGTGTGTGTGTGTGCACGTGCATGTATGAAAGTGTGTGTGTGTGTGTGTGTGTGTGTGTGTGTGTGTGTGTGTGAAAAGGTATATATGTGTGGGTATGTGCATATGTGAAATGTGTGTGCCGTTCTCCTGAATGAGGTCATCATCCTTGACATGACATGTGTCAGACATACGCCCAGGACAGCATGACACAAGGCACAGCGTGGGTCTGGTGTGTGTGTGTTGGTGTACCTTACTACGACCATGTCTACCTTTTGACCTTTAATTCTTGTGTAAAGTGGGTTATAAATGTGTGTTCAGCCCTGAACCTTAGCCTGAGAGTCACCCCAGAGACCTGTCTACCAGACCAGAGACCTGTCTATTACCCCAGAGATCTGTCTACCAGATCAGAGACCTGTCTATCACCCCAGAGACCTGTCTACCAGACCAGAGACCTGTCTATCACCCCAGAGATCTGTCTACCAGATCAGAGACCTGTCTATCACCCCAGAGACCTGTCTACCAGCCTAGAGACCTGTCTATCACCCCAGAGACCTGTCTACCAGCCTAGAGACCTGTCTACCAGCCCAGAGACCTGTCTACCACCCCAGAGACCTGTCTACCAGACCAGAGACCTGTCTACCAGATCAGAGACCTGTCTACCAGATCAGAGACCTGTCTACCACCCCAGAGACCTGTCTACCAGATCAGACACCTGTCTACCAGACCAGAGACCTGTCTACCAGCCCAGAGATCTGTCTACCAGCCCAGAGACCTGTCTACCAGCCCAGAGACCTGTCTACCAGCCTAGAGACCTGTCTACCAGCCCAGAGACCTGTCTACCACCCCAGAGACCTGTCTACCAGACCAGAGACCTGTCTACCAGATCAGAGACCTGTCTACCACCCCAGAGACCTGTCTACCAGATCAGAGACCTGTCTACCAGCCCAGAGACCTGTCTACCACCCCAGAGACCTGTCTACCAGACCAGAGACCTGTCTACCAGATCAGAGACCTGTCTACCAGATCAGAGACCTGTCTACCACCCCAGAGACCTGTCTACCAGATCAGAGACCTGTCTACCAGCCCAGAGACCTGTCTACCACCCCAGAGACCTGTCTACCAGACCAGAGACCTGTCTACCAGATCAGAGACCTGTCTACCAGACCAGAGACCTGTCTATCACCCCAGAGATCTGTCTACCAGATCAGAGACCTGTCTATCACCCCAGAGACCTGTCTACCAGACCAGAGACCTGTCTATCACCCCAGAGATCTGTCTACCAGATCAGAGACCTGTCTATCACCCCAGAGACCTGTCTACCAGCCTAGAGACCTCTCTACCAGCCCAGAGACCTGTCTGCCACCCCAGAGACCTGTCTACCAGACCAAAGACCTGTCTACCAGATCAGAGACCTGTCTACCAGATCAGAGACCTGTCTACCACCCCAGAGACCTGTCTACCAGATCAGAGACCTGTCTACCACCCCAGAGATCTGTCTACCACCCCAGAGATCTGTCTACCAGCCCAGAGACCTGTCTACCAGCCTAGAGACCTGTCTGCCACCCCAGAGACCTGTCTACCAGACCAAAGACCTGTCTACCAGATCAGAGACCTGTCTACCAGATCAGAGACCTGTCTACCACCCCAGAGACCTGTCTACCAGATCAGAGACCTGTCTACCACCCCAGAGATCTGTCTACCACCCCAGAGATCTGTCTACCAGCCCAGAGACCTGTCTACCAGCCTAGAGACCTGTCTACCAGCCCAGAGATCTGTCTACCAGATCAGACACCTGTCTACCACCCCAGAGACCTGACTACCAGCCCAGAGACCTGTCTACCAGCCTAGAGACTTCTCTACCAGCCCAGAGACCTGTCTGCCACCCCAGAGACCTTTCTACCAGACCAAAGACCTGTCTACCAGATCAGAGACCTGTCTACCAGATCAGAGACCTGTCTACCACCCCAGAGACCTGTCTACCAGATCAGAGACCTGTCTACCACCCCAGAGATCTGTCTACCACCCCAGAGATCTGTCTACCAGCCCAGAGACCTGTCTACCACCCCAGAGATCTGTCTACCAGCCCAGAGATCTGTCTACCAGCCCAGAGACCTGTCTACCAGCCTAGAGACCTGTCTACCAGCCCAGAGATCTGTCTACCAGATCAGACACCTGTCTACCACCCCAGAGACCTGACTACCAGCCCAGAGACCTGTCTACCAGCCCAGAGACCTGTCTACCAGCCTAGAGACCTGTCTACCAGCCCAGAGACCTGTCTACCAGACCAGAGACCTGTCTACCACCCCAGAGATCTGTCTACCAGCCCAGAGACCTGTCTACCAGCCCAGAGACCTGTCTACCAGCCTAGAGACCTGTCTACCAGCCCAGAGACCTGTCTACCACCCCAGAGACCTGTCTACCAGACCAGAGACCTGTCTACCAGATCAGAGACCTGTCTACCACCCCAGAGACCTGTCTACCAGATCAGAGACCTGTCTACCAGCCCAGAGACCTGTCTACCAGCCTAGAGACCTGTCTACCAGCCCAGAGACCTGTCTACCACCCCAGAGACCTGTCTACCAGACCAGAGACCTGTCTACCAGATCAGAGACCTGTCTACCACCCCAGAGACCTGTCTACCAGATCAGAGACCTGTCTACCAGCCCAGAGACCTGTCTACCACCCCAGAGACCTGTCTACCAGATCAGAGACCTGTCTACCAGATCAGAGACCTGTCTACCACCCCAGAGATCTGTCTACCAGATCAGAGACCTGTCTACCAGCCCAGAGACCTGTCTACCACCCCAGAGACCTGTCTACCAGACCAGAGACCTGTCTACCAGATCAGAGACCTGTCTACCAGATCAGAGACCTGTCTACCACCCCAGAGACCTGTCTACCAGATCAGAGACCTGTCTACCAGCCCAGAGACCTGTCTACCACCCCAGAGACCTGTCTACCAGACCAGAGACCTGTCTACCAGATCAGAGACCTGTCTACCAGACCAGAGACCTGTCTATCACCCCAGAGATCTGTCTACCAGATCAGAGACCTGTCTATCACCCCAGAGACCTGTCTACCAGACCAGAGACCTGTCTATCACCCCAGAGATCTGTCTACCAGATCAGAGACCTGTCTATCACCCCAGAGACCTGTCTACCAGCCTAGAGACCTCTCTACCAGCCCAGAGACCTGTCTGCCACCCCAGAGACCTGTCTACCAGACCAAAGACCTGTCTACCAGATCAGAGACCTGTCTACCAGATCAGAGACCTGTCTACCACCCCAGAGACCTGTCTACCAGATCAGAGACCTGTCTACCACCCCAGAGATCTGTCTACCACCCCAGAGATCTGTCTACCAGCCCAGAGACCTGTCTACCAGCCTAGAGACCTGTCTGCCACCCCAGAGACCTGTCTACCAGACCAAAGACCTGTCTACCAGATCAGAGACCTGTCTACCAGATCAGAGACCTGTCTACCACCCCAGAGACCTGTCTACCAGATCAGAGACCTGTCTACCACCCCAGAGATCTGTCTACCACCCCAGAGATCTGTCTACCAGCCCAGAGACCTGTCTACCAGCCTAGAGACCTGTCTACCAGCCCAGAGATCTGTCTACCAGATCAGACACCTGTCTACCACCCCAGAGACCTGACTACCAGCCCAGAGACCTGTCTACCAGCCTAGAGACTTCTCTACCAGCCCAGAGACCTGTCTGCCACCCCAGAGACCTTTCTACCAGACCAAAGACCTGTCTACCAGATCAGAGACCTGTCTACCAGATCAGAGACCTGTCTACCACCCCAGAGACCTGTCTACCAGATCAGAGACCTGTCTACCACCCCAGAGATCTGTCTACCACCCCAGAGATCTGTCTACCAGCCCAGAGACCTGTCTACCACCCCAGAGATCTGTCTACCAGCCCAGAGATCTGTCTACCAGCCCAGAGACCTGTCTACCAGCCTAGAGACCTGTCTACCAGCCCAGAGATCTGTCTACCAGATCAGACACCTGTCTACCACCCCAGAGACCTGACTACCAGCCCAGAGACCTGTCTACCAGCCCAGAGACCTGTCTACCAGCCTAGAGACCTGTCTACCAGCCCAGAGACCTGTCTACCAGACCAGAGACCTGTCTACCACCCCAGAGATCTGTCTACCAGCCCAGAGACCTGTCTACCAGCCCAGAGACCTGTCTACCAGCCTAGAGACCTGTCTACCAGCCCAGAGACCTGTCTACCACCCCAGAGACCTGTCTACCAGACCAGAGACCTGTCTACCAGATCAGAGACCTGTCTACCACCCCAGAGACCTGTCTACCAGATCAGAGACCTGTCTACCAGCCCAGAGACCTGTCTACCAGCCTAGAGACCTGTCTACCAGCCCAGAGACCTGTCTACCACCCCAGAGACCTGTCTACCAGACCAGAGACCTGTCTACCAGATCAGAGACCTGTCTACCACCCCAGAGACCTGTCTACCAGATCAGAGACCTGTCTACCAGCCCAGAGACCTGTCTACCACCCCAGAGACCTGTCTACCAGATCAGAGACCTGTCTACCAGATCAGAGACCTGTCTACCACCCCAGAGATCTGTCTACCAGCCCAGAGACCTGTCTACCAGCCCAGAGACCTGTCTACCAGCCTAGAGACCTGTCTACCAGCCCAGAGACCTGTCTACCACCCCAGAGACCTGTCTACCAGACCAGAGACCTGTCTACCACCCCAGAGACCTGTCTACCAGATCAGAGACCTGTCTACCAGCCCAGAGACCTGTCTACCACCCCAGAGACCTGTCTACCAGACCAGAGACCTGTCTACCAGATCAGAGACTTGTCTACCACCCCAGAGACCTGTCTACCAGATCAGAGACCTGTCTACCACCCCAGAGATCTGTCTACCACCCCAGAGATCTGTCTACCAGCCCAGAGATCTGTCTACCAGATCAGACACCTGTCTACCAGACCAGAGACCTGTCTACCAGCCCAGAGATCTGTCTACCACCCCAGAGACCTGTCTACCACCCCAGAGAGCTGTCTACCAGATCAGAGACCTGTCTACCACCCCAGAGACCTGTCTACCAGATCAGAGACCTGTCTACCAGACAAGAGACCTGTCTACCACCCCAGAGACCTGTCTACCAGATCAGAGACCTGTCTACCAGACCAGAGACCTGTCTACCACCCCAGAGACCTGTCTACCACCCCAGAGACCTGTCTACCAGCCCAGAGACCTGTCTACCAGATCAGAGACCTGTCTACCAGACCAGAGACCTGTCTATCATCTGAGAGACCTGTCTACCAGCCCAAAGATAGTCCACACATTGTCGCCTGCCCTCAGACATCTGGAGAACTTGACACAGCTCTTCTCCAAATGCATGCAGGGCACCCCTGTTAACCAACAAACACTTCCTGGGGAACCTCTAGGATCGTGGCTGATGTACATTGCGTCTCATTTATATATAGCCTGGCTTGATAATTGGCAATTAATTATGATGATTTGAACAGAAAACAATTTGCATAATCAAGTTAAAAGCGGCGTCTGCCAGTGTCCTGCAGCAGCGGCAAGTTGTGCTGGGAGAGGCGCCGCTACGCTCACACCTACATCACTAAGCTAGTGTCTCAAATCGAATCGCAGATCTTCAGCAGATCAATACCTGACATGTTCGGCTCGCCCCCTTCAACAACACAACTCAACATCAGATCCAATTACAGGAAGTAACGGTACATTAATAAAGTTGCAGGGCGAACAGGTCCTTAAAGAGAGCCAAAAGAGCCAGTTTACCCCTCGCATGCTCAGACAGTACTATACACATGACAGTACCGCCTGATTACGCTGATCTGAGACCTGGGACATGTCCAGGTTGCATGGGAGAGACAGGGGAGAGTGGGACTGGGGAAGGTGAGGTGAGGGGGTAGACGAGGGGAGATGGGGGAGGGTGAGGGGATGGGGGAAGGTGAGGTGAGGTGAGGGGGTAGACGAGGGGAGATGGGGGAGGGGATGGGGGAAGGTGAGGTGAGGTGAGGGGGTAGATGAGGGGAGATGGGGGAGGGTGAGGGGATGGGGGAAGGTGAGGTGAGGGGGTAGACGAGGGGAGATGGGGGAGGGTGAGGGGATGGGGGAAGGTGAGGTGAGGGGGTAGACGAGGGGAGATGGGGGAGGGTGAGGGGATGGGGGAAGGTGAGGTGAGGGGGTAGACGAGGGGAGATGGGGGAGGGTGAGGGGATGGGGGAAGGTGAGGTGAGGTGAGGGGGTAGACGAGGGGAGATGGGGGAGGGGATTGGGGAGATAGGGGTTTATTGAAGACAGACTGGATGGGGGAGACAGAGGATATACAAGCCTGTGGATGATGAAGCCAATAGAAGGCTGACAGAGACCTAGTTAGAGACAGAGGAGTGGAAGGATCAATCAAGACCCTGGCATCTCTGGCCCGGACGGCCCACAGCAACAAACCCAGTTTCCCTTTCACAACATTTAACATGAGCTGGTGACCAGCAAAGCTGCAGCTACAACCAGCCTGCTCCCGTTCCCATGCCAACCAGGAAGCCGCGGCAACGCTGTCGGTTCTTACGGAAAATTCCAGAGCGGTTTTCCCAAAACAAGCTCTGAAACAGAAGCTGAGAGAAATGCGCTGCTCCCCAGGACAGTGTAATTGGGCCGATGACCTCCTTGGCCATCTGCTCCAAACTGCCAGAATACCACCTGTTCTTCCTAATGGATTCCTGTCATTCCCCTACCGGCGGTTTGAGCAGTGCCTCCTCTCAGAGAGCTTGTTCAGCCGTGAGGGACACCTCCTCACTCCCTCCACGGCCCGCTGCACAACCTCCCTCCGGTCAGGTCTCTCTCTGCTAACGTTTACAAATGCTCGGGTTGCATCAGGAATTTCACAAAGAAACCGTCGAATCCCACCCACAACTGTGAGACGAATCAAGCACACCTCAAATCATCTTAAATGTCATGGATTTGTAATGGACCCAGTTCAGCTGCACACCAGCACAGGGACGACCAGGACCCACAAAACAATTACAGCTGGACACCAAATACCACCATGACTCCTTTTTATCACTCATAATATTGGTACATATATGATGCATAGGTAGAGGGATGGGTATGACTGTCACAGCCCTGTCCATGGCTCCTGTTTCCTGTTGTCCCCTGTCCATGGCTCCAGGTTCCTGTTGTCCCCTGGGCATGGCTCCAGGTTCCTGTTGTCCCCTGGGCATGGCTCCAGGTTCCAGTCATTCAGAACGTGTCTTCCATCCCCCTGGTCTGTCCCCCTGGTCTGTCTACATACTACCCCCAGATCCTTCATCAAACACCCCTCGATCTGATTCATTTGTCCTGTGTTGCGTTCTCTTGCATTTGGGACCATTCGCTCCCAGTAACACTGACAATATAATGCGATGACAGGTTTGGCCCGTGCAGCACAGATAGAGGACGATGATTGTCCGCCGTGCTGTAAAGAACACCGGGTGAGATGGTGAGTGGGGGAGGTCGAGTGACGCTACCTTGTCTCCCGTGTCGCCCTTCTGTCCAGGCAGCCCTGCCGACCCTGGAACCCCGGGGTCCCCCTGCACAGAGAACAAACAAGAACTAGAGAGGGTACAATTTCTGGGGAAATTGTAGGGTGTGCTTGCTTGCGTCGGTTATAGGTGGGTCCGTCCTCTAAGTTTTTCCCTTCTAGTGATATTTTCAAGCATTTAGCCTACTCATATTGCATATTTCATTAAGAACACCCTTTGAAACAGCTGCAAACCCCCTTTGAAACACTTTTTTTTGAAACACAGCTACTGTAACAACGTTGTCACTGGCAGTGTGGAATCGCGATTCAAACAGTACCGTCTGCTAACTGAAAATATGCCCCCCAAAACGTAAATAAGTTTGACATTAATGTATGGGAAAATGGCTAATTCAAAATAAGTTTGCTAGAGGCAAGCTGGCTGCTGTTGCTCCACATTTCACCGATTGTTTGAAAGCACCGGAAATGAGAAGGTTTCTTTTGACATAAAGTTTAGCTGTGGCTTTGAAGACAGTACGACACACTGCTAGTGGGCGAGCCGAGTCTGACTGAGGCTAATGTCAAAACAAGCCGCGGTGTCACTCAAATTCCAAGTTTTACACAAATCACAAAAATATGCTGACCCGCTGGCTATCTTCGCAATCGCCATATCTTTAAAACACTTTTTGATTAGAATTGAACCTGGTACGAAATTAAGAAAATACTCATCAGAGATCGACAACAGCTGACGCAATCGTCAACGGAGGCTGACGGGGCTCTCACGTAGCAAACCAAAGTTTTTACAGCAACCTTCATTAAAGTCTCACCACCTGGCTGTCTTCACAATAGTCATATCGTCATAACATTGCCCTCCTTCTGTTTTTTGGTGTAGAATTGACCGAACTATAAAATTACGAAAATACTAAACTACTATGATGCTTGCATGGCTGCCGCCTAGGCAGTCTCACGGGCGACGCGCACTCGCTCAAATTACAAAGACTTTCACGACCTAAATAAAAAATCTGAGATTGCAGTTCCACTCGAAATTGCTTCTCAACAAAACCCAATGGTTGGTAATTTTGGTGGTTGGCATTTTTCACTCATAATCCAAGCTCCAATTTGCGTGCTAGAAAGTCTCTATCACGTTGTATCCATGCGTCGTTGCTAACGTGTGCTGACGTAGTGACGTAGGCTAGCACTGGTACCCTTCGTTGACAGAAGACACTTTTTGCCACAAAAACGTTGTAACCTCCTAAACTGAGCAACGGAGTGTAAATAAAAATACAAGCAACTCAATCGCTACCAAGACGAAACTTTTGACACCTAGGTTGTCTATGTAGTCCAAATATTGAGGCTTAGGGGGGCAAAAATAAATAATAATAAATATATATGTGAGAGAACAAAGGTTGTGCTCTCGCCGAAGGCTTGAGCACACCCAAAAAGATAGAAGAATCGGTGGAATGTCCCTTTAGGTTGGAACAGGATCCCTTCCTAATGATTTGTGGATAGCCTGGCAGGGGCTCTGTCTGAGATATGCCTTGGATGAAACCAACAGCTGCTGGTGATTGAAGAGCATGTCTTCCACCAAGCAAACACTCAGTTATGCCAAATTGCTGCTAATACGTTTTTATTCCCCAGCCTTTGGTGGTCTTCCAGCAGACTCAATGGACTGAACAGGCTTTAATTGTCCATTTATTAGCCGGCTGGTGTTGATTGGTTGTGTGTTCTCAGGGAAACAGTGACAGCTCCCAGGCTCCTTCCATTAGAGGCTAATGAGGGGGCTGGATGTACCTTCTCTGCTGAGCACTGGCATCTGTCGCTGGGGGTCTGAGGGAGCCTGGAGACTCGGTGGGGGTGGAGGGACAGCATCCGGGGCCTCTGGCCCGGCTCCTGAGGGGGCACGGTGCCCTCGGAGACATCCCTGGTCCTGCACTGGGTCATCACAGATAGCATGGGCCCTGTTAGCAGGCTGGTCATCACACATCACATGAAAGCTGCATCCACTGTCTGGTTAGACTGTTAGGACCTGCTGTTAGGTGTTATAACATGCTGTTGTTTAGGTGCACTGTGCCGGGACGATTTGATAATAGGGTTAATAGTATTCTGAGAAGGAGAACTCTGTCTCTCTTAATCTCTCTCTCTAGCTCTGTCTTTTCACCTTTCCATCTCTCTCCAGTTCTCCATCTGTCTCTCTCTACTTCTACATCTGTCTTTCTGTCTGTCTCTGTCTGTCTGTCTGTCTGTCTGTCTGTCTGTCTGTCTGTCTGTCTGTCTGTCTTTCTGTCTCTCTGTCTCTCTGTCTGCCTGTCTGTCTGTCTCTCTCTCTCTCTCTCTCTCTCTCTCTCTCTCTCTCTCTCTCTCTCTCTCTCTCCCTCTCTATCTCTCTCTCTCTCTATCTATCTATCTCACTCTCTCTCTCTCTCCCTCTCTATCTCTCTCTCTCAAGGTCCTCAGTGAGAGTAAGAGCATCCTGAGCTGATGTCATGGTTACGTGACTTGATATGCTTGAGGGGTCAGGGGTCAGCAGTCAGCCAGGCAGTCATGTGACTCTATTGATTTGATGTTACAAGAGCTGAGGAGCGTCTAAACCATGTCATCTTGTAGTGTAGTCACACACATATACTGTATATACAGTTATGAAAGGGAGATACTGTAGAGAGGGGGAGAGAGCAAGAGAGAGACAGAGAGGGAGGGATAGAAAAGAAGAGGGAGAAATAAGAGAGAGAGAGAGAGAGAGAGAGAGAGAGAGAGAGAGAGAGAGAGAGAGAGAGAGAGAGAGAGAGAGAGAGAGAGAGAGAGAGAGAGAGAGAGAGAGAGAGAGAGAGCAATTGGATACCGGCTAGCTAAATGGCAATTTATCAAAAAATATATTTAATAAAAACTGGTAAATGGTTCAACATCATGGCCTGATCAGGTGAAGCAGGGGTGGATTCCTCACCTTGGAGCCAGGAACCTCACAGCAGGTCTCCAGCTCAGCCAGGTAGGGGTCGCAGAAGACCAGGATCTGGAGCAGCTCAATCTGGGGACGGAGGCTTCGTCAGGGCCGGACACACAACTCACGCTCAGCAACACACAATCACACACAGGAAGTGGTCCATTCTAAAGGTCACGACCCTGCAGGGTCTAGCAGGATCTGCTGGATGGCATGCTGCTGCTGCCCCCGCACAGCTGTGCTCGTGAAGCCGCTGTTGAGTATGCAGAGCTGTATTCCATACATTGGGGGGATCTTGACAAGTGTCAGGATATTGTCGTCAACAGTGAACATGCTTTTACCGGAAAAACTCAATGAAAACTCAGTAGAAACTGCATTTCTTTATCTAAAAGTATTTTTTCCTTGGTAAGGTAAAATAAAACCAAATACCAAACCAGGTAATAATTGGTGGTAAAATGGCAAATCTTCTAGTGGTAAGAACAGTAAACTAAGTTTTGTGTGGTTTGTGAAAAGCCTTAAACCCTAACCCAAAAACCACCACAACCATAGCTCTACCTGTGTACAAACCAGCCTCCATAACATCATCTGAACCTACATCCACCATCACATCATCTGAACCTACATCCACCATCACATCATCTGAACCTACATCCATCATCACATCATCTGAAACTACATCCACCATCACATCATCTGAACCTACATCCACCATCACATCATCTGAACCTACATCCACCATCACATCATCTGAACCTACATTCACCATCACATCATCTGAACCTACATCCACCATCACATCATCTGAACCTACATCCACCATCACATCATCTGAACCTACATCCACCATCACATCATCAGTATGAACCTACATCCATCATCACATCATCTGAACCTACATCCACCATCACATCATCTGAACCTACATCCACCATCACATCATCTGAACCTCCATCCACCATCACATCATCTGAACCTACATCCACCATCACATCATCTGAACCTACATCCACCATCACATCATCTGAACCTCCATCCACCATCACATCATCTGAACCTACATCCACCATCACATCATCTGAACCTACATCCACCATCACATCATCTGAACCTACATCCACCATCACATCATCTGAACCTCCATCCACCATCACATCATCTGAACCTACATCCACCATCACATCATCTGAACCTACATCCACCATCACATCATCTGAACCTCCATCCACCATCACATCATCTGAACCTACATCCACCATCACATCATCTGAACCTACATCCACCGGCCTGCCGTCCTGGACGCGCGTGGCAATGACGCTGCGGCCGCTGGAGTCCACGGTGTCCTTCTCGTCCGTGGGCCGTCTCTCCACGAGCCTGCAGTCCACATAGAGCGAGGCCATGTTGCTCTGAACAGACAGGCTCAGCTTGTGCCACTGGCGGTCGAACAGGACGTGAAGGTCGCGGCTCCTGAAGGTGTAGTGGAGGCTGTTCCTCAGGAGGCCCTGGGCCGAGAATTCCATCACACGCTTCGCCCCGTCCAGCACCACGGACACCTGGGGAGAACACACACACAGAAACACGTGCACTCAGAAACACACACACAGAGAAACACACACACACAGAAACACGTGCACACAGAAACACACACACAGAGAAACACACACACACAGAAACACACATAGAAACGCACACACAGAGAAACACACACACACAAACACGTGCACACAGAAACACACGCACACAGAAACACGTGCACACAGAAACACCCACAGAAACACACACAGAAACGCACACACAGAGAAACACACACACACACTCAAATTGTCAAGTAAATTCATGTTGCCCTTGCTTGCAGAGCCGATTCAGAGCAAACCCAATTCAGAAAACGTTAACAGCATGCTGGGTCCATGTCTAAGCTCCTCTCTAGCTCAGTGTGTGCTGAGCCCACCTCATTACTGGGCCTGTTCCCAGACGAATCTGGTCCCATCCCCCCAGTAGCATGCGAGCCACACAGCTTCTACATTTACATTTACATTTAGTCATTTAGCAGACGCTCTTATCCAGAGCGACTTACAGTAAGTACAGGGACATTCCCCCGAGGCAAGTAGGGTGAAGTGCCTTGCCCAAGGACACAACGTCAGTTGGCATGACCGGGAATCGAACTGGCAACCTTTGGATTACTAGCCCGACTCCCTAACCGCTCAGCCACCTGACTCCCTACATACAGTTTATTCCCAAGTCAAGTTAGCTCAGGTCAAGTCAAACCAGATCAGATCAAACCAGGTGGGGTCAGAGGTGGCCTGTTCCCAGAGCGCCCTGCTGGGTTTACCTGCGTGTCTCCCAGGCGGTCGAAAATCTGCCAGAGGTACCAACGGTCTTTCTTAGTGGTCTTTCTCAGGCGGAAGATGGACACCAGAGAGTATTCCTCCGACAGGCCTCCAGGAAACACCAGCCTGGAGAAACAAGCTCAGTCTGAGCAGCTGAACAAAGACTCCAAGAAAAAATGACATTTAAGACCAGCAGTTGAGCTAACAATTGCTGTCATAAAGTAAATGATTGGTCAGGGGAACAAAAGGCGATAAATTGGACTTGATTCCGTTTTAGCACACAATCACCCAGTATAAGCTCATTTGTAGGGAACTACCCAGAGATGTGCTTGTGGGGCTGGAGTGGGGTTCTGCTCAGTTCTCTCCACTCCTGAGTCGCTCAACAATCAGAGAGCCAATCAGCTTTAATGACTTAAGCAAATATTTCAAACCCTTCCCGGAGTGCAGTGGCACTCACATAAAAGTGCTTTGATTTAACGTCAAACATGATTCATTCAACTGGAGGGAATTGATTCAGGCGTCCCTGTCATTTCATTGCCAACCTAATATTCATTGATTGGGGTTTCTATGGAGCTGGTCCTCACCTGCTGGTACAGCAGATGGACACAGAATCTCCAGGGGTCTGCTTCTGAGCGGGACTGTCACAATGGGCTAACAGTCATTAGCACAGGCCTCTGTGCAGGCTCAATATGAGCGCCTACACATTCCAGTAAAATGACATTGTGAGGACCTCAATAGGAATACGACCCTGGAAGAGATTCAATCACGTATTGAATAGCGAGTCGTATTACTCCGCTGCCGTGTATCTGGTCATGTCGCTCAGCTGCTGGTGGGACTCCTTTCACTTCCTCCCTGCCAGAATGGGCTTAATTAGCTGGAACTACACATCTGATGAGATTATATGAATGCTTCAGCATCGGAAAGTGAGGGACCGCAAACACAATAAATCATAATCAGCGGAAACACAATGGTAAGGTCATTCAAAGCGGGGGAGGGGAGAGAGAGTGAGAAAAAGGGGGAGACGGGGAAGAGGTGGAAGAGAGAGAGAGGGAGAGAGGGAACGGAAGGGGGGAGGGGGTGACGGAGTGGGAGACCTAGAGGGACAGGTAGAAGGAGAGGGAGAAAGACCGAGAGAGAGGGAGAGAAAGAGAGAGTGGAAGAGAGATAAAGAGATAGAAAGAGAGAGAACTCCGACAGGCCCGGAAATGAGTTTTTCCCCCCATAGATCATCTCCTATTCTCTCAGAGCTCAACCCTTCTACATTGTGGGTCTCCTGAATTGTCAGGGACCGCCGCAAACGGCACATGATTAAAATGATGTATGCACCCAGTTAAAGCCACAGGAAGATCAAATGCCCGCGTGCAGGCAGAGGGGAAACAGTGGGAAGGTGATTCGTCGCCCGAGGGCCCGGAAGAAATTTCCATTGGAATTCAATAGACAGAGTGGTACGATCTTTAATAAGACTGGGGACTTTGCTTCAGATCTTCCCCTTTAAACAAGGCGTTAGAGGTCAGGGATGAAACTGCACTCAGGGTAAAGAATCCCGTAGGATAATATGAGGAATTAACATAAGGAAAAGCTGTAAGGTCACACAGTGTTTACGTTTATTACGCCATGCAGGATATCTTGTCACTCCAGTGCAAATTGACATGTATGCCTGGCCCACTCCAGAGAGACAGACAGCTCCCCGGTCTGCCACGACCACACGTTTACGTTTACGGAGGGGCGCGCATGTGCACAGGCCACCTGGGTCAAAGTTCACGACCTTGACACCCCCGGCTGCCTCAGAGTCTCTCACCCGAGTTTCTCTGGCTGTTAGAGAAGTGGTACAAACAGTGGCACAAACATTCAAACAGACTCCACGGAGAAGCACTGCTACCATGCTGTTGCTAAACTCTGGATCAACACCACCGATACCTTAATCTGTCTTTACCAAACACTCCAGTCGTTTCAGCAAACACTCCATTCCTTTGGAAAAAAAACTCTTGTCTTGGCTAGGGAAACCGTGCTGAAGTATATTTTGTGAGATTACTGTCGTGCAGTATTGCATCCTACTGTCCTTAAGGAGTTGACGTAACAGAGCCTGTGTGGTTGTCGTTCTGTCTCAGGGCTGAGAGCAGGAGAGAAACAAGCCAACACAATGCAGAGCCCAGCTGTATGAATAAGCAGGCAATCAAAGAAGTTTAGAAAGTGCATACGCTCGCATTTTCGAACTAAATTGGTTCCAGTTCCCTGAAATGAGGGTACGTTCTCCTGGCTGAGTAGGGTCAGGGTGTGTGTGTGGGAGGGGGGGAGGGTTGGTAACACTAATACACAGTTTGTGGGGGGGGGGCGGGGGGTGATCATACAGCTACGTTACCGATTAGGGTAGTTGGGGGGGGGAGTAATGCTAACAAACTGCAGCAGCATTGGAGAAATACAGACACACACCCATTGCGGGGGGGGACGACGACTCTCACAGGGGAATCAATATGCGTCACCATTCTGCAGAGGTAAGATCATCTCTGTTTGTGTGTGTGCTACTGGGTGTGTGTGTTAGTGGGTGTGTGTGTTAGTGGGTGTGTGTGTTAGTGGGGGGGGTGTGTTAGTGGGTGTGTGTGTTAGTTTGTGTGTGTGTTAGTGGGTGTGTGTGTTAATGGGTGTGTGTGTTAGTGGGTGTGTGTGTTAGTGGGTGTGTGTGTTAATGGGTGTGTGTGTTAATGGGTGTGTGTGTTAGTGAGTGTGTGTGTTAGTGGGTGTGTGTGTTAGTGTGTGTGTGTGCGTTAGTGGGTGTGGGTGTTAGTGTGTGTGTGTGTTAGTGGGTGTGTGTGTTAGTGTGTGTGTTAGTGGGTGTGTGTGTTAGAGCGTGTGTGTGTTAGTGCGTGTGTGTGTTAGTGGGTGTGTGTGTTAGTGTTAGTGTGTGTGTGTTAATGGGTGTGTGTTAGTGAACGTGTGTGCGTGTTTACCTACAGACAGTGACAGCAATTAAATGTCAGAAAACATATTGCCGGGATAGAGGGATCCATCTGTATAAGCGGGACACACAGTAATCTGTCATCTCAAACAGCTGTTCCCATAGGAACAAGACAGGCTGCCATCTGGATCCCACTGCATCCAGCGGGCTCTGACGGGCCAAAGACAGGCCCCCAGACCAGTCCACCTCTGCCTTTACGGAGGGGGAACGGTGGTAGTAGGGTGGTAGGCAGGGGTAGGGTTAGTGACTAGGGAAGTGACCAGGGTTAGGGGAGAAGGGACCAGGGTTAGTGACCAGGGTTAGGGGAGAAGGGACCAGGGTTAGTGACCAGGGTTGGGGGGCTTGTGTTTAGGGGGTTAGGGGGCAGGTTTAGGGCTCGGGTAAGAAGATCCACACAGGGGACTGTCTGAGCGTCTGAAAGACGAGTCAGATCTCAGATCACCTGCCTCGCGATCCCTTCTGCCTGAGCTGGGCCACAACGCCAGAACAGTGTGTTTACAGTCGGCTGGTACAGTAAAACACTAAAAATATCCCTTCCTTCACAGGACTCGTGGTGTTAGCTTTCACAACCTCCCAACATCCCACTCTGGACATCTCGAACACCCCACAGACAGGAGAAGTGCTCCGAAGCTGGTCACCTTCTCATCATTTTGAGGGTCCCCAACAAAGTCTGAAGATACACCTCTTTGGAATCTACCTGGACCAAGCACTTGACTGAAGGGCACCGTAATCTATCTGTACCTTACAGCTTGTGGAGCCTGCAAAAGGAATCTTTCTTGCATGTGGCAACTATTGCATTTTTCGATGCTGCACTTGAGATATGATGTTCTATTTCCACTGCTGTATCAGCGGAATCATGTTCCTTAGCTCTACCACAGATATGCTGTTAGAATACCACTACAGTGTAATGCACTATTTGACATTGCTTTGAATAAAAGCCTATCCTAAAATCCAATTATCAGAATTTGTTGTCTTTTAAATGTCTAGGACCAGAGCTTTTCAGTTCCCTCTATGGAAACAGTCAAAACAAAAACACAAATTGAATAAAAATTGAATAAAATATAAAATATATCTGGGTTTTATGGCAGAACAAGACAAATATAGCATCTCCAGAGAGGTCCAGCTCAGTACCAACCCACAATCTTTCTCTCCTAAAAACACAAGGTTCTGATGCCATCCCAGACACTGTCCAACCTGCCCACACATTTTTTGAATAATCATTATTGTCATCTTCATCCACTTCCTGCTAAATGAATCCACGTTTAGCGGGTTAAAAACCACCTGATCAAGGTGAAACATACCAGCTGTTAAAATAATCATCCTGTCATTCATCACGCTGAGGTTAACCTGCATGGCAGGGTCATCGCTCCAGGAACAAAGCAACCATGAATAAGTGGCACCTCTGTGCACCATTAAAAGTTTTCAATACGTCCGGCTCATTACAACTGATTTGAGGTTGTTCTCTCTCCCAGACCCTCCAGCCACTCACCGCCAGCTTTCTCTCCCCTTGGGAAATTGTGAGATCCAATGTATATTAATTTGGTCCAAATTATTCCACATGTCTTACGGCTCACCTCACCATTTTACCCTTATTAGCTGGAAGCCCACAGTTTCATTGGCGTAGTCAGGTGAGGTGCGGGGTTAACGCCTTCCGTCAGCCCGTCAGCAAATCTCACCATTTTTTTCTTTTCTTTTTTTCCTTATTTCAGATATCAGCCAAACACAGGCGGCTTCACACCCTGAGAAGATATCAGTTTGCAGCCGTGGAAACCAAATATTACCATGGCACGTTTTCAAGTCCTAGGGGAACTGGATTTAGGCACACGTTGTTTGGACATTTAATAGCTTTTAATGCGTTCTCTGAACAAATCTGCATGTCCTGCAGCTTGCCAGCATTCTTCCTCAGCTGTCAGAGAGCCCTTCTAGCGAGCTGCCTAGCTAACCACACACACACACTTCCATAGAGAGAGACAAACATGTGTTTTTGACCTGTTCCAAACAAACTCATAATTTCTTGTCATTAAAACCAACTCGAGGTGTCTCTTTCTCTGAGCCCCCTGAGCTTCATGTTCAATATCCGTCAACACCAGCCGACCCTCCGTCCTGTGGCTCCCACACTGCGTAATCCAATCACACGCTGAGTGATGCGTACGGTGCAAATAGTCCTGGCCACCCTGTCCCCCTGTCACACCGGGATCACACTCGTCTACTGCTTTACACACTCGCGCTCGCACGCACATGGACGGACACGCGCGCAAACACACAGACGCGCACACTCACACACAGGCACACACACTCACACACTCATACACACTCACACACAGGCACACACACTCACACACTCATACACTCACACACAGGCACACACACTCACACACTCATACACACACAGCACTCACTCTGTGGGCTTGATGAGAGGGCTGCTGCCCAGTCTGAATGACGGCCTGTCGTCTGTGACGGTTCCCTTTCGAAGCAGAAACTTCTCAGTCAGATCAAACCCTGGAGAGGAGAGAGAGGAGGGAGAGGAGGGAGAGGAGGGTGAGGAGGGAGAGGAGGGTGAGGAGGGAGAGGAGGGAGAGGAGGGTGAGGAGGGAGAGGAGGGTGAGGAGAGAGAGGAGGGTGAGGAGAGAGAGGAGAGAGAGGAGGGAGAGGAGAGAGAGGAGGGAGAGGAGAGACAGGAGGGAGAGGAGAGAGAAGAGGGAGAGGAGGGTGAGGAGGGAGAGGAGGGAGAGGAGAGAGGGGGGAGAGAGGAGGGAGAAGAGAGAGAGGAGAGGAGAGAGAGGAGGGAGAGGAGAGAGAGGAGGGATAGGAGGGATAGGAGGGAGAGGAGGGTGAGGAGAGTGAGGAGGGTGAGAAGAGAGAGGAGGGAGAGGAGAGAGAGGAGGGAGAGGAGAGGAGAGAGAGGAGGGTGAGGAGAGAGAGGAGAGAGGAGGGAGAGGAGAGAGAGGAGGGTGAGGAGAGAGAGGAGGGAGAGGAGGGACAGGAGAGAGAGGAGGGTGAGCAGAGAGGGGAGGGAGAGGAGAGAGAGGAAAGGAGAGAGAGGAGGGAGAGGAGAGGAGAGAGAGGAGGGTGAGGAGGGAGAGGAGGGTGAGGAGGGAGAGGAGGGTGAGGAGAGAGAGGAGGGTGAGGAGAGAGAGGGGGAGAGGAGGGAGAGGAGGGAGAGGAGAGACAGGAGGGAGAGGAGAGAGAAGAGGGAGAGGAGGGTGAGGAGGGAGAGGAGGGAGAGGAGAGAGGGGGGAGAGAGGAGGGAGAGGAGAGAGAGGAGGGAGAGGAAAGGAGAGAGAGGAGGGAGAGGAGAGAGAGGAGGGATAGGAGGGATAGGAGGGAGAGGAGGGTGAGGAGAGTGAGGAGGGTGAGAAGAGAGAGGAGGGAGAGGAGAGGAGAGAGAGGAGGGTGAGGAGAGAGAGGAGAGAGGAGGGAGAGGAGAGAGAGGAGGGTGAGGAGAGAGAGGAGGGAGAGGAGGGAGAGGAGAAGAGAGAGAGGAGGGTGAGCAGAGAGGGGAGGGAGAGGAGAGAGAGGAAAGGAGAGAGAGGAGGGAGAGGAGAGAGAGGGGGACGAGAGGAGGGAGAGGAGAGAGAGGAGGGTGAGGAGAGAGAGGAGGGAGAGGGGGGAGAGAGGAGGGAAAGGAGAGAGAGGAGAGAGAGGAGGGAGAGGAGGGAGAGGAGAGAGAGGGGGGAGAGAGGAGGGAGAGGAGAGAGAGGAGGGAAAGGAGAGAGAGGAGAGAGAGGAGGGAGAGGAGGGAGAGGAGAGAGAGGGGGGAGAGAGGAGGGAGAGGGGGGAGAGAGGAGGGAAAGGAGAGAGAGGAGAGAGAGGAGGGAGAGGAGGGAGAGGAGAGAGGAGGGAGAGGAGAGAGAGGAGGGAGAGGAGAGAGAGGAGGGAGAGGAGAGGAGAGAGAGGAGGGAGAGGAGAGAGAGGAGGGAGAGGAGAGAGAGGAGGGAGAGGAGAGAGAGGAGGGAGAGGAGAGAGAGGAGGGAGAGGAGAGAGAGGAGGGAGAGGAGAGAGAGGAGGGAGAGGAGAGGAGAGAGAGGAGGGAGAGGAGGGAGAGGAGGGAGAGGAGGGAGAGGAGGGAGAGGAGAGAGAGGAGGGAGAGGAGAGAGAGGAGAGAGAGGAGGGAGAGGAGGGAGAGGAGGGAGGGTCAGCAGGGGGACACTTTGATGCTCCACAACATCAGAGAACAGAACAGTGAAGTTCTCCATCAGAGAACAGAACAGTGAAGGCTCTTTGATTCCTATCAAACTCTGCAGAGAAAATGATTACATATTAAAACACCTCATCTTTTAATCTTTTGACTTACATCCAAGTATGAATTACAATCCGATCTGTTACAGTAAACACCACAGCACATCAATGAGGAGAAGGATAGCGTCAACACTTTGTACAGGTCGTATCACTCTGTGACCCTTCAACCCCGGGTTCAGACCACATGATCACCTGACCTCTATAGTGTCAGGATCCTTCTGAGAGTCCAGACGGAATACTCACCTGTGAATTCTAACGTGCCGTTCAAAACTTCCGAAAATCGCCCTTCTTCCAACTTCAGAGATGGACAGGACTTATCTAGAGAATAGGAGGGGTGGTGTTAGTTAGTCTAATGGCTGGTGCCTGTGCTAAGAGAGGAGAACTTCAGTCATAAAAAGTCCCCTCCAGGTTCTCAAAACATATTTCTAAAGAAAGGGTGTCTTGAGGGCAAAGTGTTGACAGCCTTGGACACGTACCAGGTCTCTCATTCACCGCCATCCCCACAGTGCAAGGAAGGGAATTTACTATCCAGAGGAAGAGAGTCCATCTTAGCAGGCAGTTCATGGCTCCTCTGTCTCTAGGAAATCAGAGCTCTTGGAAACCTGGAGGTAAACACACACTGTTGTGGCGTGTAACACTCCACGTGACGTGATACACAGTTACACATGGGCCCGCTAATCTAGAGGGTGCTAAAGTAGAGTTGGTTACAACGTTTAAATGATTATGCACTTCAGTACTGCGGGTTCTGCTTCACAAAACACCAAACGCCAAATCTTCTACTTGTTGATAAAGTCCGCTGATCGAGTTCATCTGCTCCACTTCCAAGAGGATACACAACATGCATTACAACACAGGCTGTTGCAGAACTTGGTGTTGGGGTCTCGGGTGTCATCTACCACCTGAAAGCTATTTGAACAGCCTGCAGGCCGTTTAACCCGAGGATATACAGCCAGGCTCCTCAGCTTGGTGTCCTGGCAACTGTTACCACCTCTCTGCCCCTGAGCTGGTCTGCAGTAAGCGTGGATACTCACCCTTCCTGGCGCCTGCGAGAACACAGTTGAGCGGACACGCATATACATACACAGGAGTAGTGGTAGTCCATAGTATACAATTATAGGGCAACAAAAATAAAGTGGACGTTGTTTTAGTGGAAAACACTGACATGCACGATTACGGTATCTTCCTGTACATGGAGATCTGTGAAAGAAGTTTTATCATGGACCACTCTGAAATCGCGCGCACGACAGTAAACCGTATAACCTCACCGGACATGTCGGACAGGCGGACAAGGTTAGGCTTTTTCTGCCCACCTTGAGGTTTTAACGATAGGTGTCCGGTACTAAATAAGACCCAAACTTGGGTAAGTGAAATCAACGAATGGAATTTCACAAACAGCGAAACGGAATAAATGACTCACGTTATGATTCCAATTGCACATTAAGCTACAGTATTTAAAAGCAGCATTCATTCTGTTTGAATAGAAACCACCCCGCGTTACATGTGTGTACGGTGTTACAATCCACGAGCATGTTTTCCACTCATAACGGAGGGACCATAAATCTCGACAAGTGCTACTGAAACTACACATAACTGTCCCGTTAAAGCGCACAACTTCCAACTCTTCACGCGGTGCATGCGCAAAATCCCCTTCTGTGCCAAACAACAAATTACTAGCAGATCGCCAATCAGTCCATTAAATTATAGATGGAAATTATAAACAGCCCCCATTATTTAATGTGTAAATTATAAGTGTAAGACATCAAATCAGTTGCGCTACTTACAATTGCATGGAAAGTTTCCCACTACAGCCTAAAAGAACAATCCATAAACGAAACGCATCTTCAAGTTATCAGCTATTCCAAAGTAGGACTTGGAAATTAAAGTGAGAATGTGGACTCAGGCTGGATCCCAGTCCTTATTAGTCTCTGCCAGTGACCCTCCCCTTCAGTCAAAACTAAGATACATAGAGCACCTCAACCGGCGCAAGGAATTACTGAAAGCCGGCAGGATCCGACGTGAGGTTTAATATTTTATAGAGAAAGGACAGGAGTTTCAATAAGAAAAAATGAACAACACGTTCTCTACATTCAAGTCACGTTTGTTAAGTGTTTCGTAGATCAATTTCGTAGCGCAAGCAGAGTAAGTTATTATTATTATTGTATTGATTGAATTGGTAAACCATAATAAGAAAACTAGTTGTCAAAGGCAATAGGACGTTGTTTCATAGATTTACAGATGAAATAGGCTAGGCATTCTGAATAGCATTTGGTCAAAATAATTTGCCTACCTCTTCGTTGTTTAATCAACTGTGTAGGGTGTTGGGTCACATGGCAAAATAAATTTATAATAAAACCATTAAATAAAATACAAAATTATAACGAGAATGTATAGGCCTCTTTACCACCGTAATGTCACACTCAACAGCTCGATCCTTCCATAGGAGTTGAGGACTATTTTTGTCACAGACCCAAAGGCCACGAGAATGTTTTGCAATCTCTTGTACACAGTGCTTCAGTGAAGCTGTCACTGTATAACTGTTTATATATATATATATATATATATATATATATAAATGAAGATTTCGATTAAATGAAATTTACTTAAAGCAAATCATTAACGTTGAGAATTAATAGTTTCTCTCAAAGAATTCACTGATTAACTGGAAACGCATTAAAACCGCAGAGCATGATGTGCAGGCTAACTGCTCGTCCGCGGTTGAGGTCAAGTTCAGGTACAGTTCATCAAGCATATTAGTTTCATGTCAAAGTAAATATATATATTGACAAAATAGTATCATAGTAATATAAAAAATGCCTAACTGAGTTCCCCAAAGTTTTGATTTTGTATTTTACTAAACATTCACATTACTGTCTAGTTCTTGAAAGAGTTGGTGTATTTTGGAGGGTAATCATTATTTTTCAAGTTTAATTACCTGGCCAGTTGGTGTATTGATTAATCTCTCATAAATGTAACCAGGATATGCTAAACTCCACAAGATAGACATGCAACCACCCCATCTCATCTTTCCTCTCTCTCCTTCCTCCCCCTCTCTCCTTCCATCCTTCGCATCCATACCTACATCCCCCTCTTTTCTCTCATCTTCCCCTCTCCCCCCTTTCCCATCATTCCCCTCTATACCTCTTTCCCTTCTCCTCCCAACCTCCCCCTCTCCCCTTCCTTCCCCCATCTCCTCCCAACCATCCCCTCATCCCCCTCCTTTCTCATCCTCCCCTCTCTCCTTCCTCCCCCCCTCTTCCCCCCCTCCCCCTCTGTCTTTCCTCTTCTTCCATCCTCCCCCTGTCTTGTCCCTCCCCCTCTCCCCTTCCTTCCCCTTCCTCCCCTGTCCCCCCTCTCCACCTGCTGGCTTGTTCTGCTCCTTTCTCTCCGGGGTCCAGGGAGGCTGTAGCCCTGCAGAGAGTTGGGGCTGGGGAGAGCTGGGCCAGAGGGACAAGTGACCTCCTGCTCTCCTCCGAGGGTTCAGTGTGGATCTGGGACTTTGGTCTGTGGACAGCTGTGAAGCCTCTATGACATTGCTTGTATAATGACCTCACCTGGTCTGTTCACACAGACAAGGTGGTCAAAGCGGCCCTGAAACGCCTCTTCTTCTTGAGGAGACTGAAGACGTTTGGCATGGACTCAGTCATCCTCACTAACTTTTACAGATGCACTATAGAGAGCATACTGGCTGGTTGCATCACAGTGTGGTATGGGAGCTGCACAGACAGGGACCGCAAGGCCCTATGTAGTGTGGTCAGGTCTGCTGAGTTCATCATGGGCAGGAAGCTCCCAGCCCTACAGGACACCTACCAAACACGATGCCTCAGGAAAGCTGGCAGGATTCTAAGAGACTGTTACCACCCATCTTTCAGTCTTTTTACCCCGTTGCCTTCTGGCAGGCGATACTGAAGCATTCGGTCTCACACACGCAGACTGGAGAACAGTTTCTTTCCAAGGGCCATAAGGCTTCTGAATGGACATGGACATTGATACACTGTCGACACTCACAATAGTCACTTCAGCTACTTGTTGCACTTTCAGCTACTGGTTCAACTTTAGCTACTGGTTGCACAATCAGCAATATTGCAGCAATATTGTTGTCAATTTGATTTGATAACTTCCTGTGTCAGCTCAGGCGTGTTGACTTTATTCTCTCTGCCTACGATCTAGGACAACACCTTTGTCTTTTAACCACAGGTGTGCCTCTCTGTGTGTGTTTGTGATGCCTTTTGTATGTAGCCAAGCTCTGAAAATCAGCAAACACATTAGCTGTCGGTGCCATTGTTTGGTCCACCTGCAGTGTGAGGGGAGCGCTGCACCACTGCGGTGTTGTCCTTTGTGTCAGCGTTCAAGCTGTCGCTGCCTGAGGGGATCTCAAAAACACCTGTCCTGCTTTTCTCAGCCATTTACGAAATTGAATACAATGATTCCAATCACTCATGTTCACAATCACAAGGCGCAGTAAAAGGGCATGAAAAAAAAGAAACACACAAATGTTCTGTTTGCCGTGTGTAATATATGTTGTAATATAATGTGCCCAGCATAAAGACAGTTGATTGCATACCTATCCAATGTAAACATAAGCGTGTACACAACTCAACCTCTGTAGCTCGTGCATGACAAAGGACCGTGTTTGTTGACTAAAGCGTTCAGCAGAAAGCACACTTCATCTTGGCTCTGTGGGGAGAAACAAACAGTTATATTCCCCCTCCATTGTCTCCATAGAGAAAGTAATGGGCTGTCTACGCCATACAAACCACAGACATCAGGGTGCCTCATTCATCCTCTAAAGTAAAGTGCTCATATGGGCCTTCATTGAATACAAACTCAATATATAGAGTCAGACGGAGGACAAAGAAATCCGTAGCTTCTTTTGTTTGCGGGACGGTCAATTGCGACCTGTTGTCCTTCATTCCCTCATCATTGCCGAACGCCACTTGACAAGACAGAGACACAAACAAACTCCTGTCCAGCTCCCACGGACACCTGGATACTTCTGTGATGTCAGGATTGGACCTGGAGGGAAGACCTTGCCGGGCCTGGCAGTGGGACTCTCTGGGTGGTAACCCCATCTACACTGCAGCTGTAGCTTGTGGACAGCTTGATAAGCCGGAAGCAATTAACATGTGTCTCTGTCCATCACGTTCACCTCCCACTGGCTGCATACTCACCCTAGCAACTGTCCGAATCAGTTTGACCAGGAGCATCCAGTCTGTGGGCTTCTCACTACGATGAGAGTAATGTTATGATGTTCCAGACATGTTTACCTTTATAAATCTAAGCTTAGGTACTGGACCAATTATCCGCCGTGTCTGTTCAATGTAGAAATACAGTACATGGTTATATTGCCAAAATGTGTTTACATTTCCACACACCCAGCCCTAACATTGGACTTTCAACCTGTTCTTCTTTAGTTTTTCTCATGGCTGAAGTCGTGGGCCTTGACTACACTGGTGCTGGAATCTGAGACCAAAGCGTAGTAGTTTGTCAGACGACAAAGGAAAGCGGTGATGAGACACAACAACAAGTATCATCCTGAATGTGCTGCATTACTTATTTTAAAGAGGGAGGGGCATCCTTGCTGGCATATCTACATTTAGTCATTTAGCAGACGCTCTTATCCAGAGCGACTTACAGTAAGTACAGGGACATTCTCCCGAGGCAAGTAGGGTGAAGTGCCTTGCCCACGGGACACAACTTAATTTAGCACGGCCGGGAATTGAACTGGCAACCTTCAGATTACTAGTCCGATTCCCTAACCGCGCAGCCACCTGACTCAGGCTTATGGTATATGCCTGCGTATCACGTAGAACACGTTACTGGCTGAACCCTTCAAACCAGGAGCTGGCTCCAACATATAGGCTCAATGAATCTATCCTTCTTTCTAAACTGCATTGGTACATTTTTCAACTGAGCTCTGTGACCAAAGATCGAATATCCTTTATTATATAGTACATATAGTGCTTTACGAACAACATGTGTAGCAGGTGCTCCTTTGGTGCTAGGCTGGTAAAGTGCAGGTCAGTGAGATACATGTCCTGTTACGAAGTCTTCACCTAGGCCACCTAGACAATTTGACAAGACTTTATATTTAAAAGTAGACTTCAAAATTAAGCCACGACAAACAGGTATAGATGGCACCGGAAATGTAGCAGAGCAAAGGAGTCCTGGATCATCCATCATTAGAGCAGAGAAAGCTGGTTCTGGATAGCAGCTCGGTGTCTCATCACCGCTGTACTTCCTTATGCGGATGCATGCACGCTCGCCAAAAACTCCTGCCTTCACTCATCGGAAAGTGCTATTAACTTACACCTTTCACATTTGTAATTACGCCTATTAAAACCAGACAGCGTTCCTTTTATTCCTCTGCTAGCAGTGGCGGAGGCAGTGAGTGGTGAGAAGTAATTAAAATGAGAGTGACTGCAGGTGTATGGTGCATATCAATGAGGAGAAGGTTTGGAAAGTGAGTTACTCGACAAAACACGGTAACAAAGTTGCTCTGTCAAGGTTATATTATGGGAAGAGGCTGCTTTGATGTGCCTACATGCTGTTTCCATCACAAGTGGCGGCTTATGTGTGTAAGCTACATGCTCACCTGTTTACATCACAAGTGATCAGTTTGAAACTTGGTTTTGAACCGCGTCGAAAATAAATATCGTCTTGCACCGACATGAGAACATTGCAGTTCGGAAGTTTTTAATGTTTTGTATTTTGGCGTGCGGGACTCGTGATGAAGAAGGGAATTAAATGTGGCTTTTAAACTGTCCCTCAATCTGAATTGGGAACATAAACGGATTGGTCTGGACTGGATATGTGCCAAAATGACTACTTCAGTGACATCAAGGTCAAGAAATCATTAAAAAAAACTGAGGACAAAGTTGGTGATCGGTCCTCCAAAGACTCTTATCATTTGAAATGGTTTGAGATATAAATCATCATTTTTATTAATTGATTACATTATGATAGGATGGGTGCATGTTCCAGATACGTCCTGTTTTCATAAGAACCTCATATAGGCCTATAGGTATTTTTTATTCCAAATTGGATTTAAATCGTTTTAGCCACGCTGTGACATGGATAAGTGATGTATGCATCACTTATCCATATGCATGTGATATGCATCACATATCACAACACGTGTTGTGATGTGACAAGTATATTCTTTAAAAGAATGGTGTGGGCTGCGCTTGATTTCTAATTTAAATAGCTAGTAAAATAAAATAAAGATGCTGTATATATATATATATATATATATATATAATTTCCATATTAAAAAACATTTCAGAGCTTCGATTTGCCACCATACGTGTCTCCGCCCCCTCCCGGTATCAACAGAAGCACATGTTCTGTGTTTACTTTGTTTCAGGAAGTGAACAGTGAAGATGGCTGATCTGTCGCTGATCTCGGAGTCAGCCCTCGGCTGGACTATTTTCACCCTCGTTCTCCTGGTAAGCGCTCTTAAGTAGTGTAATTCATCTAGATATTGGTCTGCATACATGGTATCATATTTGCTTTGGAGGGAACATGTGAGGCATAAGCTCCAGTGCTTCATGGCCTAGGCTAGCAGCTAGCTGGCCGTGTAAGCTGCTAGTGCTAGTTAGCAAGCTATCTTGCCATACTTGTTAATAGTGCTACTAGTAGGAGAGCTATAGTATGGCTCTAAAGTATATTGTTATTGCCATCTTTTCGTGCAGATGACTGTCACTGACACTAGCTTTATGAAATTCATAAGGTGAGCTCGAACTGTCACAGTTGGCATTAGCTTAGCTAGTTATCTATAATTATCAGTCTTTGGATTGTCACATGACCACAGTCAGCAAGCTAGCTCAGAAAGCAAGCTGGAAATCAAACCACACACACCGAACTCAACCATTAGGGTCAACTTTTAGTTCCTTATCTCGCACGTCTTCGTGGTTATATTTGCATGTGAAAGAGGAACATGTTTATTTCTGTCTTCTTTCGCTTCACTTATTTGTTCACTCAATCCTCTCGATGCGTCCTAGATTAGGATGCCAAGCCTGTGACATCACCTGGCAAAACAAGCTGTGTGAGGATTAAGTGTATGGACCTTTAATTGATCCTGTCTCGGAATGACATCGCTTAAAATGCACGGAAAGGTTTTAACAGCGCCCGCTCATCGCCTGTGTGTCTGGAATACGACCTTGTAGATGTGGAGCACGGCTGTTCAGTTCCAGCTAATAAGTCTGCAAACCATTACCCTAACAACCTCTCTCTGACGTCCGTTTAGTATCACACAACTCAAAGTAACAAATGAGCTAAATCATCCATCAAGGGGATATCCTTAGAAATTTGGCCCATCGTATTATGTAATGGCCTCAGTAAATGGTTTAGCTAGATAGACCGATCTCACACTGCAATTAAATGTCAACTGGATTGAACTTTCCTGGTAGTCCTCTACTTCAGTCATCTGTTGTCCTCTGACAGGTAACTCCCAGGTAGCCATAACATCCGTGTGACAGGGTCGTTTGGAACTGATTCTTGTGTAAATAATTGTGTATATTTATCTTCTGGTAAAGCACTAGCACCGATGATTGTAAGACAAACACATTAATACGTTTCATAATGTTCGCTTGTGTGTGTAACCCTATTGCAGAGTTTATTAGCTAGCCATAACACGACCCTAACTGTGTTGGTGTGTCTGCCTTGTCCAGGTGATCCTGGTGTTCTGTTGGGTCTACATCAGGAAGTACCAAAGCCGTCAGGAGAGCGAGGTCATCTCAACCATCACCGCCATCTGTGCTCTGGCCATCGCTCTGATAACATCTGCCCTGCTTCCTGTGGACATCTTCCTGGTCTCCTACATGAAAAACCCCAATGGCACCTACAAGGTACGGGCATCAGACCACAGAGGAGGTTGTTAAACACAGAGGGCAGGGAAGAGTTGTACCCCGGCAGCCACATCCACAGACTAGGCCGTAGCTTAACGAGAGGATGGGTGAGGGAGCTTCTAGTTTAACTCTTATTCTTATTAGATTGAGCTCAAGTCTGGTAAGGTTTGGGGTCTTGTGACCGATGCGCAACATAGAAGGGAGAATGAAAGGTTATGGAGGTTAGTCTCATTGAACAGGAAATGGTCTATTGCATTGTGTGCCAACTATATTTTATGAACATTTATGAAATCTTTAAATGACCGATTGGATGCTGAGTAAGTATTGGTGAAGCTCTTTAGAGATTGTTGGTAAGCAGGCAGGAGTGACCAGCTCTACAGGGAGACAGACAGGTGACCAGCTCTACAGGGAGACAGACAGGTGACCAGCTCTACAGAGTGACAGACAGGTGACCAGCTCTACAGAGAGACAGACAGGTGACCAGTTCTACAGGGAGACAGACAGGTGACCAGTTCTACAGGGAGACAGACAGGTGACCAGCTCTACAGGGAGACAGACAGGTGACCAGCTCTACAGGGAGACAGACAGGTGACCAGCTCTACAGGGAGACAGACAGGTGACCAGCTCTACAGGGATAGACAGGTGACCAGCTCTACAGGGATAGACAGGTGACCAGCTCTACAGGGATAGACAGGTGACCAGCTCTACAGGGAGACAGACAGGTGACCAGCTCTACAGGGATAGACAGGTGACCAGCTCTACAGGGAGACAGACAGGTGACCAGCTCTACAGGGATACAGACAGGTGACCAGCTCTACAGGGAGACAGACAGACAGGTGACCAGCTCTACAGGGATAGACAGGTGACCAGCTCTACAGGGAGACAGACAGGTGACCAGCTCTACAGGGATACAGGCAGGTGACCAGTTCTACAGGGAGACAGACAGGTGACCAGCTCTACAGGGAGACAGACAGGTGACCAGCTCTACAGGGAGACAGACAGGTGACCAGTTCTACAGGGAGACAGACAGGTGACCAGCTCTACAGGGAGACAGTCAGGTGACCAGCTCTACAGGGAGACAGACAGGTGACCAGCTCTACAGGGAGACAGAAAGGTGACCAGCTCTACAGGGAGACAGACGGGTGACCAGCTCTGCAGGGAGACAGACAGGTGACCAGCTCTACAGGGAGACAGACAGGCAGGTGACCAGCTCTACAGGGAGACAGACAGTGGTGACCAGCTCTACAGGGAGACAGACAGGCAGGTGACCAGCTCTACAGGGAGACAGACAGGTGACCAGCTCTACAGGGAGACAGACAGGTGACCAGCTCTACAGGGAGACAGACAGGTGACCAGTTCTACAGGGAGACAGACAGGTGACCAGCTCTACAGGGAGACAGACAGGTGACCAGCTCTACAGGGAGACAGACAGGTGACCAGTTCTACAGGGAGACAGACAGGTGACCAGCTCTACAGAGAGACAGTCAGGTGACCAGTTCTACAGGGAGACAGACAGGTGACCAGCTCTACAGGGAGACAGACAGGTGACCAGCTCTACAGGGAGACAGACAGGTGACCAGTTCTACAGGGAGACAGACAGGTGACCAGCTCTACAGGGAGACAGACAGTGGTGACCAGCTCTACAGGGAGACAGTCAGGTGACCAGCTCTACAGGGAGACAGACAGGCAGGTGACCAGCTCTACAGGGAGACAGACAGGTGACCAGCTCTACAGGGAGACAGACAGGTGACCAGCTCTACAGGGAGACAGACAGGTGACCAGCTCTACAGGGAGACAGACAGGTGACCAGCTCTACAGGGAGACAGACAGGTGACCAGCTCTACAGGGAGACAGACAGTGGTGACCAGCTCTACAGGGAGACAGTCAGGTGACCAGCTCTACAGGGAGACAGACAGACAGGTGACCAGCTCTACAGGGAGACAGACAGTGGTGACCAGCTCTACAGGGAGACAGACAGTGGTGACCAGCTCTACAGGGAGACAGTCAGGTGACCAGCTCTACAGGGAGACAGACAGGCAGGTGACCAGCTCTACAGGGAGACAGACAGGTGACCAGCTCTACAGGGAGACAGACAGGTGACCAGCTCTACAGGGAGACAGACAGTGGTGACCAGCTCTGCAGGGAGACAGACAGGTGACCAGCTCTACAGGGAGACAGACAGGTGACCAGCTCTACAGGGAGACAGACAGGTGACCAGCTCTACAGGGAGACAGACAGTGGTGACCAGCTCTGCAGGGAGACAGACAGGTGACCAGCTCTACAGGGAGACAGACAGGTGACCAGCTCTACAGGGAGACAGACAGGGGTGACCAGCTCTACAGGGAGACAGACAGGTGACCAGCTCTACAGGGAGACAGGCTCTCTCTGGCATTTAGAGCTGCTGGGAGAAGCTGTAGGCATGGCAGGTCACCTTTTGATGGGCATATACACACACACACACTCACATATTTACATACACACTCACATACACACATACACACACAGACACACACAAACAGACACACACAAACAAACAAACACACACATACAGTCACACACACACATTCTCACACATACTTGCATATTCACACACACTCTCAAACACATATACACACATACACATTCTCACGCATATTCTCTCTCTCACACACACACACACACACACACACACACACACACACACACACACACACACACACACACACACACACACACACACACACACACACACACACGTCTGATTAAAAAGTCAGTGATGGCTGAAATGCCATCCTCCAGGCTGTGTTGGTGGGAAGGCCCTCACCTATCCTGGGCCCAGCACCAGAGCTAGGGTGGACCTCAAAATGTCAATACCTCATGAATATTCATGGCTGTTAGCGATTCCTGACGACCTTGCCCATTAAACGTTCTTTCCTTTGCTACCATCACTACATCCTTTTTATCCCGCTTGAAAATGATATTGTGTTTATAATATCACTAAGCACTTACTAAACCACTCAATATTTGACCTTAAACGCCTGCATCATGTTGATTTAATCAAAACAATCCATTGACTTAGCTCAGGCATCTTTACCAGTTTGGGCTTGTAGGCTAATTGGGTGCTAGCTAGCTAGCTGGTTTCTGGTAATCTTGTGTGTTGTTATTCCAGGACTGGGCAGCCAACAACAAGACCAGAGGACACATAGAGGACACGGTGCTGTACGGATACTACAGTGAGTGTTTGTTTACATTTACATTTAGCAGACGCTCTTATCCAGAGCGACTTACAGTAAGTACAGGGACATTCCCCACGCGGCAAGTAGAGTGAAGTGCCTTGCCCAAGGACACAACGTCATGTGCCCAAGGACACAACGTCATTTGCCCAAGGACACAACGTAAATTTTGCACGGCCAGGAATCGAAATGACAACCTTCTGATTAATAGCCCGATTCCCTAACTGCTCAGCCATCTGACTCCAAACAGTATCTGTTTGTTACTCTGACCTAACTACTACAGTGAGTGTTTGTTACTCTGACCTAACTACTACAGTGAGTGTTTGTTACTCTGACCTAACTACTACAGTGAGTGTTTGTTACTCTGACCTAACTACTACAGTGAGTGTTTGTTACTCTGACCTAACTACTACAGTGAGTGTTTGTTACTCTGACCTAACTACTACAGTGAGTGTTTGTTACTCTGACCTAACTACTACAGTGAGTGTTTGTTACTCTGACCTAACTACTACAGTGAGTGTTTGTTACTCTGACCTAACTAGCGCTGGACCTGCAGGTCTAACACAGGGTTGACTGGTGAGAAGATGCATGGATAGATGGACAGACAGACGGATAGATATCTGTGGACTGGCTGGGCTGGACATACTTGTCTTGTAAGGACTGACAACGTATTCATTGGTCAAACACTCTTTGGACAGTTATTACGCGGGTCAAACTCAAGGCTGGTGTGTGCCTCAGCTCTATGACAGGCTACAGCCTCAGACTGGAGGCTGCTAGAGGCTACTGGAGGCCGCAGGAGTTTGCAGGGTACAGCCTCTGACCGGAGGCTGCTAGAGGCTGCTAGAGGCTGCTGGAAGCTGCTGGAAGCTGCAGGGTACAGCCTCTGACTAGAGGCTGCTAGAGGCTGCTAAAGGCTGCTAGAGGCTGCTGGAAGCTGCTGAAAGCTGCAAGGTACAGCCTCTGACTGGAGGCTACTAGAGGCTGCTAAAGGCTGCTAGAGGCTGCTGGAAGCTGCTGGAAGCTGCAGGGTACAGCCTCTGACTGGGGGCTGCTGGAGGCTGCAGGGTACAGCCTCTGACTGGAGGCTGCAGGGTACAGGCTCTGACTGGAGGCTGCAGGGAACAGCCTCTGACTGAAGGCTGCTAGAGGCTGCAGGGTACAGCCTCTGACTGAAAGCTGCTACAGGGTACAGCCTCTGACTGAAAGCTGATAGAGGCTACAGGGTACAGCCTCTGACTGGAGGCTGCTGGAGGCTGCAGGATGCAGGCCTCTCTCCATCATGCTGGAGTACCTAATGGATAATCCTATTTTGGATAAAAATTCAATTATTATATAAAACAAATTATAATACAAAAGATACCTGTTGCCTATGCATTAGCAACATATTGGTGAGCTGAACTACAGCCCCCCCTCCCCCCTCACCTCTCAACTATCTTACTGAGTTATACCAGAGACGGGTGATGCTCATGAGCTGCTGCAGCTTAGGGAGCAGATGCTGGTCTGAGCAGCTCTGTCTGCCCAGCCTCACAAGACCCAATCAGACAGAGCCGCTCTCACTGGCGTAATGACATCAGCAGACTGGCCCAGGGTAACCAGAACCCCCGTGGTTAACCCACCTACGGAGCCGTCCTAAAGCCTGCCAGACGTTTGTCTTCTCGACGCACAAATATGATTTTATACCCCAAGATTGATTTTTTGTTGTTGTTGTTTCTCCATGTGACTGTCAAGCTCTCAAAAAGAGAACTTTGCTTTGCAAAGGGCTTACGAGGCATGAATAATTCACCAGGCTGGAGGGGCAGAGGGGAACCCTGTGGCTGCTTTCATCCCTGTGATGGCCGTGTTGCCTGGTCTGGTGTTCATGCTACAACAGTTACACTCCACAGACTTGGCATTTGTTAGTGGGAGTCTTGGACGCTGGGCTGCCGTACACATGCTGATGTAGATGCTGCTGTTTGTCTCCTTTGTCCTGCGTCTGTATCTCCTGTCCCCTGTGTCCTGTCTCCTGCCTCTGTATCTCCTGTCCCCTGTCTCCTGCCTCTGTATGAGCAGTAAGACAGGTTAACAAATCAGCAGCTAAGTGAGACAGGCTAGCAGTACAACAGATTATCAGTGAGACAGACTAGCAGTTAGACAGGCTAGCAGTACACCAGGTGAACAGTGAGACAGGCTAGCAGTACAACAGATTATCAGTGAGACAGACTAGCAGTTAGACAGGCTAGCAGTACACCAGGTGAACAGTGAGACAGGCTAGCAGTACAACAGATTAGCAGTGAGACAGACTAGCGGTTAGACAGGCTAGCAGTACACCAGGTGAACAGTGAGACAGGCTAGCAGTGAGACAGGCTAGCAGTACACCAGGTGAACAGTGAGACAGGCTAGCAGTTAGACAGGCTTGCAGTTCACCAGGTGAACAGTAAGACAGGCCAGCCGTACACCAGGTAAACAGTGAGACAGGCTAGCAGAGAGACAGGCTTACAGTACACCAGGTGAACAGTGAGACAGGATAGCAGTTAGACAGGCTTGCAGTTCACCAGGTGAACAGTAAGACAGGCCAGCCGTACACCAGGTAAACAGTGAGACAGGCCCCTATGCCTGCCCTCCCTGGCTGTGCATCAGATTTCCCCAGTAGAGACCTGATGACTTGGCTGCAGCGGGCCTTACTGCACTGTGCCTGGCTGCACTGGGCCTGGCTGCAGTGGCCCTGGCTTCACTGGCCCTGGCTGCAGTGGGCCTGGCTGCAGCGGGCCTGGCTGCAGTGGGCCTGTTTGCACTGTGCCTTGCTGCAGCGTGCCTGGCTGCAGCGGGCCTGGCTGCAGCGGGCCTGGCTGCAGTGGGCCTGTTTGCAGTGGGCCTGGTTGCAGTGGCCCTGGCTGCAGTGGCCCTGGCTGCACTGTGCCTGGCTGCAGCGGGCCTGGCTGCAGTGTGCCTGGCTGTAGCGTGCCTGGCTGCACTGTGCCTGTCTGCAGTGTGCCTGGCTGCACTGTGCCTGGCTGCACTGTGCCTGGCTGCACTGGGCCTGGCTGCAGCGTGCCTGGCTGCAGCTCAGCCACATTGTGGGGGTGTGAGAGAGATGCTGCTTCATTCAAATGCAGTTCAGATATCTCTGGCACATCATGAGCCGGAGTGAGCCGTCCTGGGAGCCGTGTGTGTGTGTGTGTGGGAGGGAGGGGGGGGCGCATCCTAGTCTGTGGCATGTGTCCATGCGATCATAGCTCACAGACTACGTGTGTGTGTGTGGTGTGTATGTGAGGGAGTGTGTGTCCATGTGTGAGCGAGTGAGAGATCTGTGCTGTATTCGTTGCAGATGGAGCGCTGGGCTGTTAATGTGGAATATACAGAAAACCAGACGCATTTGACATACACAGATTTATTAGACCTCCACTTACACTGTCAGCTACATTGTCTCCTGTGCCTTATAAAATACGTTTGCTTTAATACACAATTTCTTTTCTTAGTTTTTAAACACCAGTATACTTCATTATAATTCCATTGTTGTCAAATCAGTACCGATCTAGTGTTCTCTGCACTCAGTGTGTGGTCGTCCAAAGGCTGTCTGGAGCAGGAACTGAACTGGTGGTTTTGATGAGGTGAATTGTGTTATGCCAGCATTAAAGATGAGGCGAGGGAAGAAGTGAAGACAAATATAATTTCCGGAAAGTGTGAAGTCAACACTATTGCAGAAAACATTCTCCTGGATAGAATCAAGCAGCACACTCTGTTTGTTTGTGAAACACAGTGTTCTTGTCAGTGTTGTTGTCAGGGCAAGTCTGCTAATGGCGTGGAGCTATCTGCATGACGAGGAAAAGCACAAGAATCTCTGCAGTAGCGCGGCCAGAGATTGCTCAGAAAGCAGAATTACTTTCGGACCCCACGATTTGAGTCACAGAAATCATGGACGTCAAATGGAGGTGTGTGTACACGGCTCTCGCTGAATCCTTCCAGAGGTTTCTGTCTTTCCCTTTAACCCTTCCTGAGTTTCCATCTCCACTCTTCCGAGTTTCACCTCCTCCTCTCCTCTTCCTCCTCCCCTCCCCCCCATCTCTCCTCCTGTGCTCCTCCTCCTTCCCCTCCTCCCCCCCCCATCTCTCCTCCTGTGCTCCTTCCCTCCTCCACTCCTTTTCCCCTCTCGCCCTCTTCCTCCTCCTCCTCCTCTCCTCCTCTCCTGTGTTCTGAGGTGCGGGTATTCTCGTCACCAGCAGGGGGCACTGAAGCTCCACCACTGCAGGGCCTGGGCCAGTGTGCCAGTCAAAGGAGACTCGCACATCTAACCTTGAGGGACAAGGACTCACACATCTAACCCTCATTCCCAGGCACAATTTGACAAGCCTGCCTGTCTGTCTGTCTGTCTGTCTGTCTCTGTACAAATGGAGTAATTACAGAGCTGGGGAGATCTCCAGAGTGCCCTCTTTCTTTGGTTCATTCTTTTTTTCGCCCTTTCTCTCTTTCTCTCTCTCTTTCTCTCTCTTTCTCTCTCTCTCTCTTTCTCTCTCTCTTTCTCTCTTTCTTTCTGTCTGTCTGCCTGTCTTTCTATCTCCCTGAGGCAGATTGATTTGTTTTTAGGGGTGAGCTGGGAAGCGCATGTACAGCCAGTGTTCTGAGAGCTAGGCAGTATGACGTTGCTGGCCGGAGTAACGGCAGCGAGCGGTGTCTCCGCACGCCTTCCTCGCAGGCCTGCTTTGTTCTTGGAAAGCGCGCGTCCAGCGCTTGGCGCTCGGCGTGCTGTCCAGCGGAGGCCACAGCGTGTGGGATGATGCTCCCTGACGATGTCCTTCCAGCGGCCGCGCCCTCCCGCCGCCTGCACTGTGTCAATGTGGTTATGAGGTGCTGCCTTGCAGGATGCACAATGGCTGGAATCAGGATGTACATGGCCCCTTCTACCTCTCACCTGTGGAGGGGCACGCTAGGTGTGCGTGTGTGTGTGTAGCAGGGTAGTGTGTGTGTGTAGCGCACGCTCATACTGACCCCCCCCCCCCACACACACACACACACACACACATGTTGAGTCCAGGATTAATTGCCTGTGTGAACATGACAGGTGTTTAGCCCACCGAGGGCTTCCGGAGCCGTGGTATGATTAGCAACACAGGAAGAATGGCTGCTGTGGATTGAATATTTAGGCTGCCGGAAGGTACCAGAGGGAAGCCGAACAATGCTGGATGTCCATCTGGATGATTTGTTGTGGATTCTCTTCTCCCTCCCCTCCCCATCTCTCCTCTCCTGCCTCCTCCCCTCCTCCTTCCATTCCCTTCCCTCCCCATCTCCTTCCCTCCCCTACTCCTCCTCCTCTCCTCCCCTCCTCTCCCCTCCCCAACTCCTCCCTCCTCTTCTACATTTACATTTACATTTAGTCATTTAGCGGACGCTCTTATCCAGAGCGACTTACAGTAAGTACAGGGACATTCCCCCGAGGCAAGTAGGGTGAAGTGCCTTGCCCAAGGACACAACGTCATTTGACGCGGCCGGGAATCAAACTGGCAACCTTCAGATTACTAGCCCGATTCCCTCACCGCTCAGCCACCTGACTCCCTACTCCTCTCTCCCCTCCCCTCCTCTCCTCAGGTGTGTATATTAAGAGACATTCTGCTTTAATTGTCTCCTCTCCCTCGTAGCTGGACTACAAAGACCAACCATTTCTTCCCCAATTGACTTGTCACTGGAAGTGAGAGAGGAAGCCAGAGCAGCGATGAGTCAGTGTGTGTCTGTGCTGCTGTGTTCAGCTGCAGCCCCAGGTGATTGCATGGTAGGACTGGGGCTGCTCTACTGACCGTGTCTAATGTGTCTCAATGGACATTTAACATGTATTTCACGAAAACGTCTTGACACATGTACATGTTAAGGGGGGAAAACAATGATTGTATTGTGGAGCAATCAGTCTGAGGCTGGGGTGAGGCTCCTCCCTTCTCCTTCTTTCCTGCCCTGTCGTCCTCTCTTCCTCTCCTTGTATCCCACCATGTCTGGTATTAAATGTCCACTCCAACCAAGGGGCTCTGTGCGGTGGTGGTGAGGGCCTTGGGGGAGACAGTGTGTCCCTATTGGTGGGTTCAGACCGCTTGCGGCTGCCCACACGTCTTCACTGTTAACTAGGAATGAACCTTTGAATTCAGAGGCTTGTCTGGGAGGGGGGGTGGGGGTGGTGGGGGAGGTCAGCTCTGGGCCAAGTGCAGGCGATGGCGACGGTGTTTGTCTCCAGGTAATTAGCAGGCGTGTGATTGTGAACAGTGGCCCTGTGTTGACGTGGTCTCCCCAGCCTGCAGCGGGCTGATTGATGTTCCTCCTCTGGGATGGAGGTCCGCAGGCTGCAGCCCTGCTCACCACCTCCCCTTGCTTAAGGAGAGATGTATGGAGGGATGGTTTTATAGTATCGATCTCTGTTGTGCTGCAGTCAATGATCTTATGGAGAAACGCCTGTGACTGAGGGGATCAGTAATCCTCCTCTCCTCCCCTCCCCTCCCCTCTCCCCCCTTCCTCTAATGACTTCCTGCTTCAAACACACTGCTTTTTGCACTGCATTACAAAATTGTATCTTGTACATTTGTATTTTTGTAATATTTGTATTTTTATATTGTAATTTACGGCAACTTATATTTTATTTTATTGTATATTTAATTCTATTCTAATCCCACTTAGTACTGCTAGTTCATGTACCCTTAGTATAGATAGTCCACATATTTAAATTTTAGGTCCCTATATGTTTATTGTATGCACCTTCCTGCCAAAGCAAATTCCTTGTCTGTGCAAACTTTCATGGTGAATAAATCCCATTCTGATTCCCCTCCCCTCCCCTCTCCACCCTTCCTCTCCCCTCTCCTCTCCACCCTTCCTCTCCCCTCTCCTCTCCACCCTTCCTCTCCCCTCTCCACCCTTCCTCTCTCCTCACCACCCTTCCCCTCTGCTCTCCACCCTTCCCCTCTGCTCTCCACCCTTCCCCTCTGCTCTCCACCCTTCCCCTCTCCTCTCCACCCTTCCTGTCCCGTCTCCTCTCCACCCTTCCTCTCTCCTCTCCACCCTTCCCCTCTGCTCTCCACCCTTCCCCTCTGCTCTCCACCCTTCCCCTTTGCTCTCCACCCTTCCCCTCTCCTCTCCACCCTTCCTGTCCCGTCTCCTCTCCACCCTTCCTCTCTCCTCTCCACCCTTCCCCTCTCCTCTCCTACTTCTCCAAGGATGGCAGAGCCCTCTGGCCAGTCATGGGAGAATCCAATAAAACAGCAAATCATCAAGCAGCCCTGATTTGTAATCTGACACTCTCGGCTCAGGCCAAGAGGCCGGCGCTCCAATAGCAGCGCTCCACAGCTAATTAACGAGCCACCAGCCAATCAATCACCAGCAGTGGCCCGGGGTTAAAAACAAACAAATGAAAAAACCAGGGCAGAATTAAAAGACGTGTGAAACAGGTTTTAGGCGCGAGGGATTGTTCTGGAGAGCGTGTTTAATATGCACTCCAGAGGGACTGGAGGTATTGACACAGACACAGGCGTGACCTTGGTTTGGTTTCAGCAGCGAGAAAACCATCTTCTGTCCTAGCGACACAGAATACTCCAGAACATGTTAAAGACAAACAAATCCATAGGTATAGTTGAAGTGAGTATAGTTCTCCTTCCAGTCAGTTGGGAGACACAGCTCAGTGGTTAGAGCATCTGAGTTCTGATCAAGAGGTCACAGGTTCAAATCCCCCTTTGGATCAGATAAAGCATGCCCGGTATTCATTTCATATCAGCTGAAAACGCAAATCTAAATGTTGATATTGTGTGATGGCCAGGGCAGAGAGACAGAGAGATGGTTCAGAGGGATACAAGCATGTCTCCTGACAGATGTCTGAGGCCTAACTTGGCCCTCACACAGTACCGGGTTATGCTGGTTAGGCTGGGGCCCTTGTACAAACTGTTGATGCTGGGGCCCTTACTGTTGACACGCTATTAGGAGAGCAGAGTACAATCTCCACCCTGTCAACAAACAAGACACACACACACACACACACTATGTTTCCCCTGGTTTTAGGAGCTGTCTGGCACAGTGGTCTCTGTGCCGGCCCCTCCCCCGAGTCTTCATCCTCACATACATGTGATACATTTCATCTGCTGCGCCCTCCTGCTGTCCCCTCTATCTGGGGAGGGGGGGTGAGGGGGGGGGGGCTGAGACACCACTAATCCCAGGTCAGAAGCATCACTGAACATGTCTCCAAGCCGTGATTCATAAGACACGTTTGACGAGGTAACAGCTTGATGTAGGAGCGCTGGGCTCTGGTCACAGCTGAGCATTGAAGAGGTCTAAATATAGGCCAGCACCATGGGCCTGCCTCTCCGCCTGCCTCTCCGCCTGCCTCTCAGCCTGCCTCTCCGCCTGCCTCTCTGCCTGCCTCAGCCTGCCTCAGCCTGCCTCTCCGCCTGCCTCTCAGCCTGCGTCAGCCTGCCTCTCCTCCTGCCTCTCAGTCTGCCTCTCAGTCTGCCTCTCCGCCTGCCTCAGCCTGCCTCTCCGCCTGCCTCTCCGCCTGCCTCTCCGCCTGCCTCTCAACCTGCCTCTCAGCCTGCCTCTCAGCCTGCCTCTCCACCTGCCTCAGCCTGCCTCTCCACCTGCCTCTCAGACTGCCTCTCAGCCTGCCTCTCAGCCTGCCTCTCCACCTGCCTCAGCCTGCCTCTCAGCCTGCCTCTCAGCCTGCCTCTCCACCTGCCTCTCCGCCTGCCTCTCAGCCTGCCTCAGCCTGCCTCTCAGTCTGCCTCTCCGCCTGCCTCAGCCTGCCTCTCCGCCTTCCTCAGCCTGCCTCTCAGCCTGCCTCTCAGCCTGACTCTCCACCTGCCTCTCAGACTGCCTCTCAGCCTGCCTCTCAGCCTGCCTCTCAGTCTGCCTCTCCGCCTGCCTCTCAGCCTGCCTCTCAGCCTGCCTCTCCGCCTGCCTCTCAGCCTGCCTCTCAGCCTGCCTCTTAGCCTGCCTCTCTGCCTGCCTCAGTCTGCCCCTCAGTCTGCCCCTCAGCCTGCCTCTCAGCCTGCCTCTCAGCCTGCCTCTCCGCCTGCCTCTCCGCCTGCCTCTCAGCCTGCCTCTCAGCCTGCCTCTCAGCCTGCCTCTCAGCCTGCCTCTCAGCCTGCCCTGTGTTGGAGACCTGCCTCCCCCCATCTGAGCTTCTCCAGCCCACATCACAGCCTCCTCGCTCGTCCTCCACCCAGAACCCATCAAAGACGGAGTTCGCTGGAACACACTTTCAAAAAAGAAATCCTTCGAAACCTCCTACTGAGTGAAGCATTTGAGAGATATAAAAAGAGAGTAGAGAGGGTTGGTGGTTGGTCATTCAATTATTTAGCTCCCCTCTCTCTGTCTGTCTGTCTGTCTGTCTGTCTGGGGATTAATATACTACCCCCTACCCCCCCCCCCCCCCTACTTCCCCCTTAGCTCCCCCCTAGCTCCCCCCCCCCCACACACACCTCCCTCTGATCTCTGTTCAGGTGTTCCCTCAGTCCAGGTTCTCCTCTGAGCCTGATGGATGATCCACCACGCCCCCCCCCCCCCTCCAGCATCTCCCCCCCCCCATCCTCCCCCTCCCCCCGTATCTCTTCCCATTATCCATCCCCCCCACCGGCATCTGTTCTACCCCACCCCCCATCATCTCCCTGCCATCTCCAACACCCCCCCCCCAGCCTCCCCCCCAGCATCTCTTCCCTCCCCCACCCCCCCTCCATCCCCCCCTACCCTACCCAATCATCTCTTGCCCCATTGTCATCTCCATGCTGTGGTGATTAATATCATCCTAGCAGCACCAGGTGAGGCTAGCGTTCCAGCTCCTCTGCCATTACTCCTGTACCCCCCGGCCCCCCGCAGGACCCAGCCAGCCACTGTAAACGTCCGTAAACGAACACCGTAGCCGAGCAATAAGCGTCGCTTTATTGAAACAAATGTCCCTGTCTCAATCACCGCTAGCGGACTTGGCAGAATCCTCCGGAAATTCCGGAGCGCTGATGATCATCCGTTTCCCCCGTGGCTGAAGGTGCCAGCGCACCGGTCGCTACCTGGGGTGTGTTTACGTGGTTACGGCCTGTGGGCTGCGTGGTCAGCTGGGGGAACACCGTCTCTCTGGGCGCATTACTCACACTCTGACAGATGGAGTTTCAAGCTGCAGCTGGAGATTCTACGAGCTGTCTTGGGCATTCGGTTATTCAACTGGTTCAAGGGGAGTTGATAAGATGGGCCGAGGGTTTGCTTCAGCCTTGGGCTCGGTGTGTTATCACTACGCTACACCGAGCAGTTTGTCACGGCCAGACAGGTGTTTAGATGACCTGACCCGGGGCTCCAGACTCACTGTTTTTACCAGGAGCACTGTAGCCTCTAACTGAACATGTTGGGGGCAGAGGCAGAACATGTTGGGCTACATACCTTAAATTCACCTGCAACACAATTGTTCACATGATCCCCATTTTAAATATATTACTGACAATGTGCTGTTTTATTTTAGTTTGCAGTTGGGCTGTGCGATATGACCCAAATCCCCTATCGTGATATAGATCCTTTCATATTCCGATAACGATGCATATCATAATACGGCACATTTTCTTTAAATTCAATGAATACATAGTTTACATAAAATGACCATATGGAGAGGCCATTTTCTCATCAATATTATTACATACTCGACAGTTAAAAAGTACTTAATCATATCTCATTTTTAAGGCTCAAAATTGCGGCCATTTTAGTTTTCCATGTTTTCATTTCTGTACAAAATGCTTGCTAATTGCACAGTAGTGTGTGCCTGCTGTGAGCTGATCCAGTGACCGGTCCACCGTTCTATCCAACGTTACACAACCAATTAAACTTCTTCTTCAGATTCTTAACTTGAATGCAGATTTTAGATTGGTTAATATTAGCCGTCAATCACTCCCTTTGCGTGACACACGAGTGTAGATGACGTGACACACACAGGTGAGTCATCACTCCCGGACCCTCCCCCCTCCACACACGTTAGACAACTCTGGCAGACTCGCTCCCTATTTGTATTTTTTTTACATGAAAAACATTGTTGGGTCGCAAAATGCAGTCAATATCCCTGTGACCAGATGCTTAGATGACCACCTAGTCCCTGCTTAGACTGGTGGGCGTTCTGGAACCGCTTGAGAGGAAACGAAGCCTGGGTCTGTGGACGCTGGTTTACCTCAGACTTCACATTGTATATCCATTAGACCTGCAGATAGACCCCAGCCCCCCCTCCCTCCCCCAGCCCCCCCTCCCTCCCCAACCCCCCTCCCCCCCGGCTCTCACTCTCTCCTGGATGGTAATGTGACCAAGTGTGAGTGTCTCAGGCCCTAAAATAAGCCTGTACGCTCACGGAACAACCTAACAAATAGAACCCGGAATATTCCAGCATGTTCCGGGGCCCCCTTGGGACCCTGCTGGATTGACTGCTCTTCTCACCGCGCTGATACAATGCTCTCCGCTCCGGCGGAATAAAAGCTTTTTCTAGGGCAATATTTACATCAGGAAGACAGGAGGAGGAGGAGGAAGAGGGGCAGGAGGAAGAGGGGGGAGAGGGAGAGGGAGAGGGGGAGGAAGAGGGAGAGGAGGAAGATGAGGAGGAGTGGGTGGAAGGTGAGGAGGAAGAGGAGGGGGAGGAAGATGAGGAGGAAGAGGTGGAGGAGGAAGAGGTGGAGGAGGAAGAGGGGGAGGAGGGAGAGGGGGAGGAGGAAGATGAGGGGGAGGGGGAGGGAGAGGGGGAGGAGGGAGAGGGGGAGGAAGAACAGGAGGTGGATGAAGAGCCCCCTCTCCTCCGCCTCCTTGCTCTGCTTCTGTCGGAAGTGAAATTGGCTAACTCCTTCTGCTTCATCAGTTTTGCCCGGAGACCGTGGTATTGAGGATGGGAGCAAAGGGAGGGAGCTGCTGGCAGATAACTTGCCGCAACGTAAATGCAGTCTTAATTGAATCAATTGTTCAGTTCACTGAGTCCTGATTTGCAGGGTGAATCGGTGTCTGAGGAATCTGCATTCCTACTTGTCTGATTCCTTCTGCAGAGAAGCCTCAATAGAAGGGGATTGTAACGGCCCTTTCAGGTCGGCTAAGTTACTCTGCTTCCTCCACGAGGCCTAACCAGAGCTGGGGAGGGGAGATGGGAGAGGAGGGGAGGAGGGCCTGTGTAGAGGGCTATGAGAGGCAGCTCTGTGTATCTGATGTGGTTTAGAGGCCCAGAGGGAGAGAGCGATACTGCACAGAGATGGAGCCTGTATTTACCCCTCCTGCCAGATTAACCTCTGCCTCTAATGGGGTGATTTGACCAGGCAGAGTGCTGGCCTCATGGGTGGGGGAGGGGGGGAGGAGCGGGACAGAGTATGGGAGATGGGAGGAGGAGAGAGGAGAGGAGAGGGGAGGATATGGAAAACAGGAGTACATGCAGTTTGCATTAATTTCACTTTATAACTGTATGAGGGGAGAGGGGAGGGGAGGGGAGGGGGAGGGGGGGGGGGGGGGAGTGAGCAGCTGTGGTGCTTCAGGGATGCAGAGGTAGGGGAGCTAAGTGCAGGTAGTGCTGAGGCCTTGAGGGCTAGCTGAGGGCCGCATCTCAAGAGCTTTCTACATGCTCAGCTGGTGTTTGCCTGCTTCAGTTTCTCTCCTCCACGCTCCTCTCCTCTCCTCCTGTCCTCTCCTCTCTGCTGTCCTCTCCTTCCTTCTCTTCTGCTTCCCTCTGTTCTCCGCTCCTCTCCTCTTCTTTCCTCTCCTGTCCTCCTGTACACATGGTGTTGGTGTTCTGTGATTTCCCCACATTTTCTGTGGACCGAGCATGTACCGTGCAATCTAAGGGCCCCTGACCAGCCCCTCATGTTAATATTGCAGTAAACCCATTGCTTCTTCACATCTGACACTGTGTGTCGTTGTGTGTATCTGATATGACCTGTCTCACACTAAGCAAAGTGGAGCAGGTATTCATGTGGACTAGTGCCAGCTAGTTGCGTTCGTTTATTCGGAAATTCTCATTTATAATCTGACTTTTTCTCTGTTGTCTCTCTCCCTCCTTCCCTCACTCCCTCACACTGTCTCTCCTCCTCCTTCCCTCACTCCCTCACACTGTCTCTCCTCCCCCTTCTCTCTCTCTCCCCCCCTCCCTCTCTCTCCCCCCTCCTCCCCTTTCTCTCTCTCTCCCCCTCCCCCTCTCCCCCCTCCTCCCCCTTCTCTCTCTCTCCCCCCTCCCTCTCTCTCCTCCCCCTTCTCTCTCTCTCCCCCCCTCCCCCTCTCCCCCCCTCCTCCCCCTTCTCTCTCTCTCCCCCCTCCCTCTCTCTCCTCCCCCTTCTCTCTCCTCCCCCTTCTCTCTCTCTCTCTCCCCCCTCCCTCTCTCTCCTCCCCCTTCTCTCTCTCTCCTCCCTCCCTCCCTCTCCCCCCCCTCTCTCTCCAGCTCTCTACTCCATCATCCTGCTCTGCGTCTTCCTGTGGATCCCCTTTGTGTACTTCTACTACGAGGAGAAGGAGGACAACAACGTCAACACGTGCTCGGTAAGACGCACACACGCTCTCACACACACACACTCCTGACCTTATCTAGAGGACCTTCTCATCCTGTAGTGAGGCTTCAGCCCTGGTCTGTATGGTATGCAGTAGCAACACAAGCTCTTCCGGTGTTAGCAGTTAGCCTCGCGCTCTTGGTCCTCGGAGGTCTGCGCAGAGGAGACGTGAAGCACAGGGCCTTTTGGACCCGTCCAACAGCAGGTCCCCAAACCCCACACACAGACAGGAAGTGATGCGGCCCGCTCCAGGAAGTCAGATCTTGCTCAGTTGACAGCAGAAAGCTTTGTGGGCAACTGCTGAAGTCCTCAATCTCTCTCCTGTGAAGCAGGGAGTGATGTAGAGGTTACACACCACGGAGTAGCTCTTCTTCGCTGTGTTGGCTCAGAGCTGACAGAAGCACTTTCACTCCGACGCTCTCTTAACTGCTTCTAAAGCTGTCCTGGAAAAGGGGGAGGAGGAAGAAGGGGAGGAGGAGGAGGAAGATGGGGAGGAGGGGGAGGACTGGCAGATGGAGGAGTAGATCTGGACGCTCAAAGACTGCCGTCTCTTTTTCTCACTCTGTTTTGTTCCTCACTTAATGGAATGTGGGACTAGCAAGTGCACACGACAGACACACACACACACACACCTTCACAGAAGCCTAACTCGGACTCACTCCCCTCCCACTCACCCCCATCCTTCCATCCCTCTCTTCCTCCATCCATCCCTCCCTCCATCCCTCATCCATCCATCCCTCCCTCCATCCCTCATCCTTCCATCCCTCCCTCCATTCCTCCCTCCCTCAAAAAAAGAAAGAAAGATTCCTCGAGGGTCATGATTTACGTGTTAATCTCCTTTTCCTCCTCTCCCCAGCAAGTGAAGAATGCTCTGAAGTACACCGTGGGCTTCGTCATCGTGTGTGTGGCGCTGCTGCTGATTGGGTGAGTCGGAGAGGGGTACTGTGATGGGTGGGGAGGAGGGGGAAGTCATCCGTCTTCGTTCTAATGAGAGACGGGAGACGGTTTCTCACAGACGTCATCTCTGCCCGGCAACTTCTGAGGCAGCTCCTCTCTGCTTCTTATTGATTGGTCTGTGAGTCTGAGTAATATAGAGATATATACATATGTGTTCCTGGATAGGACAGCTCCTGATTGGTTGTGTGAGGATGTGGATGTACAGCATATTTTGTTGACCCGTAAGAGCCCAGCCCCCAGCACCAGCCCTCCTCAGCCTCTCCCAGATGAAGCCATCCTGAGAAGCCCCCTGTGAAGGTCCAGAGCTGTCGCTCTCCTTCCCTCCTCGCTTGTCCCATTTAACCTGCGGGTCACTCTGCACAGCCACAACAGCATCAGCCCAGCAGCAACACAATGGCTGTCTCCCCAGCTCGCACATTCGCGCTCAGGTCACATCATTTAAGGTGCTTTCAACCATTAAATGTCGCACGGAGAAAATACCTGGGTGGGGAGGGGGAAGGGGGGGGGGGGGTTACAACGGAAGACTTTGTAGATGTTGAGAAGTTAGAGCACTTTGTGTAGACAGAAGCAATTTGGTCGTTTTACCTTTAGAACACACTGTGTGTGTGTGTGTGTGGGGGGGAGGGGGAGGGGGAGAAGAGATACATTCTGCAACATGATGACTTCCCCCTAACCCTCCCCTCTTGTCGACAGGGCTGTAGGTGGACAGGGCTGTAGGTGGACAGGGCTGTAGGTGGACAGGGCTGTAGATGGACAGGGCTGTAGGTGGACAGGGCTGTAGGTGGACAGGGCTGTAGGTGGACAGGGCTGTAGGTGGACAGGGCTGTAGGTGGACAGGGCTATAGGTCGACAGGGCTGTAGGTGGACAGGGCTGTAGGTGGACAGGGCTGTAGATGGACAGGGCTGTAGATGGACAGGGCTGTAGGTGGACAGGGCTGTAGGTGGACAGGGCTGTAGGTGGACAGGGCTGTAGGTGGACAGGGTCTTGGCTTAGCTTCATGAATTCATCAGGATGAATTTGAATGCAGTGGAGCAGTGTTGCGGTCCGGGGTTTGTTGACCACTAACGAGGCCAGGAGGGAGAGTCGGAGAAGGTCAAACTAGCGACAGGAACCTCCCAGGTAGAGAGGGTTTGCAGGCGGATGGAAACATTTTTTTGTTGCTCTGTCCTATCGTCATAATGATGCTATATTTTAGTTTAGATGATGACATTGTTGCACTGCGTCTGGTACATACAGAGCATTCTTGGGCTTTAACACTGTTCTCTTCTGGTCCTTGGTTACCTGCCAGTAGCGGAGATAGCATGGGTGCGGGTGCCCTCGGGCCCCGTGTCAATTAGGGGCCCCTCATTGCGGCGATCGTGTGTCACTTGTCAAGAACAGGGGCCCTCGCCAAGTGACATTGCAGATTAGTAGCTGAAAGAAGCTAATTCCTGCATGAACTAATTTGGTAAAAATCCATCTCTTCTTATCAAACATAAGTCATTTGACTCATGGTTACAATGGTAAATCGTGTGTTCACATCGTACTTCTCATCATCTGATTGAGCGCACTTGGCCTGTTCAGCACCATCGCTGTCCATCAGCTGTCGCTGTCTGTGGTGTTGTAACATTCTTTGCCTACTTGACAGGCAAACTGTTTTCTTTGTTCGTCAATACAAACTTGGCAAAAGTTTGGTCGCTTTTCTTTGTGTTTTATTTGACATATAGGCTTACTTGGCTCAACAAGTGACACATAACATATGCATTCATCAGATATTTTTGCATTTTTTTAAATGTTTTAATTTTAAAATGACTTGGTAACAGAGGGCCCTGTGATGAAGCTACGCCCCCACTGTACTGAGAGTCTAGCTCCACCCCCACTGTACTGAGAGTCTAGCTCCACCTCCACAGTACTGAGAGTCTAGCTCCACCTCCACTGTACTGAGAGTCTAGCTCCACCTCCACTGTACAGAGAGTCTAGCTCCACCTCCACTGTACTGAGAGTCTAGCTCCACCTCCACTGTACAGAGAGTCTAGCTCCACCTCCACAGTACTGAGAGTCTAGCTCCACCTCCACTGTACTGAGAGTCTAGCTCCACCCCCACTGTACTGAGAGTCTAGCTCCACCTCCACTGTACTGAGAGTCTAGCTCCACCTCCACTGTACTGAGAGTCTAGCTCCGCCCCTGTTACCTCCTGTCTTGTATATCAGGCATGCAAACTCCTCACCTTTAGGTGAAACCAAATGGGTAACCTACGTGATTCGTGCAGATCCGATGAGAAAAAAAAACAAACATTGGGGGGGGGTGTGTGTCGTGGCCGTGGGGTGTCATGGCCGTGGGGTGGGGTGTCGTGGCCGTGGGGTGTCGTGGCCGTGGGGTGTCGTGGCCGTGGCCAACACATCATTTTACCTGTTGCTTCGCAACTTTACAACTGACTCCCGGAACCAGTCGTCACTCCTAATGTCTAAACCTCACAGCCAATCAGAGGCAGAGTGGGGAGAGGTTTTTTCAAACTCTTCAACACTGAGCAGTCTGTCGACCAACTGAACTGAACTGAGTTGAACACTGCCGAACTTCAGAACGAAATGCCCGTCGGAAAGCAAGCTTAAGGTTTTCTCTCAAAGTGCACCAGATCTATGCGTTTAACTTTAACATTTAATACATGTCCTTCCAGCGCAGCATGCCCCCGGACCCCCTAGAGGGTCGGGGGTTCGCCGTATCCTTCTCACCTTTTTGACCCCTGACCTGTTTTCATGCCTGGTATATACTCTACTATATACACCATGTGGTATATAGTATGGTAACATGGGTTCTACATTATCACAGCACTCATACTCCAGGCTCAACACACATCCTTACACTAAAGGATGCTCCTTCCTGTCTTCGTGCCTTCCTTCCTGTCTTCCTGCCTTCCTTCCTGTCTTCCTGCCTTCCTTCATTCTTTCATTCAAACTTGTAAGTTCACTGGTTGATTTCCTGTCTCTCGTCCTGTAGGGCGTTTGTTCCACTGGAGGCTCCCACCAGCCAGAACTCCACCCAGTGGGAGAAGGTCCAGTACCTGTTTGAAGAACTGGGGAGCAGCCGTACGTACTCTCACACACACACACACACACACACACACACACACACACACACACACACACGCTCTCACACGCACACGCGCTCTCACACACACACACACACACACACACACACACACACACACACACACACACACACACACACACACACAGAGAGAGAGAGCTGCTTCTCTCCTGTCTCTCTGCTGCCTCTCTCCTGTCTCTCACATGCCTCTCTCCTGTCTCTCTCCTGCCTCTCTCCCTATCTCTCTCCTGCCTCTCTCTTGTCACTCCTGTCTCTCTCCTCCTGTCTATCTCTCCCGCCTCTCTCCTGTCTCTCTCCTGTCTGTCTATTCTGCCTGTCTCTCCTGTCTCTCTCTGTCCTGTCTCTCTCTCTCCTGTCTCTCTCTGTCCTGTCTCTCTCTGTCCTGTCTCTCTGTCCTGTCTCTCTCTGGGCTCTCTTCCATCTCCCCTTCCCTTCTCTGTCCATGTCCCTCCCTCCTTTCCCTGTCTCTCCCCTCTGTCTCTCTTCGATTACACCCTCTGCAGTGCTGCTTATGTTCCTCACTGTACACCTTCTGACACTCTCTCCAACACACACACACACACACACACTCTCCAAACCGCTCAGCCTGGAAGACAGAACGACCCCCAAATCCACTGTAATCCAATGATAGCCTTGAGTAACTTTGTGACTGTGTGTGACAGAGCCAATGTCCTAGGAGGGGTCTTAGCGTGTGTGCGAGTGTGCGTGTGTGTATGTATGTGTGTGTGTGTATGTGTGCGCGTGGGGGCTTGCAGGCTACTGTACAGCAGCCATTTGAATTAAAGACAAGCTCTCCACAGTTTTGCAGGAGTGACCATGGCAGTTAGAGAGCACTTGGCTGGCAGCAGCTCATCTGGTCCAGGAACACAGACCATATCCACACACCCCATAAGGGGTAGACACACACACACATACCTACACATACACACATAGACACACAGTCACACACGCTCACCCAGACTACCCAGATCAACTAATCAGGTCAAAGAGGCCGGGGAGACTTCTGAGGTTGTGGCAACTGACACTCTTGTCCTTCATGCACCTCCAAGTCCCCGCACACACACATACACCACACACACACACGCAAACACACACATACACACACACGCACACACAAACACACACTAACACACTCAAACACACACATGCACATGCATACACGCACATACACAAACACACGCACACAAACACACTCAAACATCCAAGTCTAGAATCTAAGACTTAGATGACATATGCCCACACACACAGACATATCACACACACCAAGCCTTAGAGCAGACACACACACACATACACACAAAGCTTAGGGGAGAGACTGGCTGATGCTCTCTGAAATGATAAATGTTCTCCCCCCCCCAGCGAAAGTAACTGGGGAGTCACATCCACTGAGCCCTGTCATGGCGTCAGAGGCCTGTTTGAGAGGCATCAAGCCCAAAGCTCTCCTCCTGATCTGGAGGGGGGAGGGGGGGGGGGGGGGGGGGGGGCTGACTGGCAGCTACGGAGACGGCAGCAAAGAGGAAGAACGTCTTGAATTAATTACAGAGTGGGGGCTGAGGGGGGAGGCCTGGCGGGGAATTCACTTGGACACAGGATGGAGAGAGAGGAAAGAGGGGGAGTAGAGGCTTGAGCAGGGAGGGATAGAGAGAGAGAGAGAGAGAGAGAGAGAGAGAGAGATAGAGAGAGAGAGAGAGAGAGAGAGAGAGAGAGGATGAGAGAGAGAGAGAGAGAGACGGGGGGAGGGAGAGAGAGATAGAGGGGGGGACAGAGGGGGAAAGGGACAGGGAGGAGAGATTGCATGAATCCTCTTTGATATGCCATTTCATGTCAGGATGAACTCACCTGTGATTGGATAATTGGGCTTTGGTGTCAGGTACATGGCAACACATTTCTGTTGCCGTGGATACCTCTGTGAGCAGAGACACATCAACAGACCTGGGTCTGCACTTATCCACCCCCTCATCTCCTCATCCACCCCCTCATCTCCTCATCCACCCCTCATCTCCTCATCCACCCTTCATCTCCTCATCCATCCCCTCATCTCCTCATCCACCCCCTCATCTCCTCATCCACCCCTTCATCTCCTCATCCACCCCCTCATCTCCTCATCCACCCCCTCATCTCCTCATCCACCCCCTCATCTCCTCATCCACCCCCTCACCTCCTCATCCACCCCTTCATCTCCTCTTCCACCCACTCATCCATGCATTCATCTCCTCCACTCCCCCTTCCTCCTCCTCCTCCTCCTCCTCCCCTCCTCTCTGCAGGGCGGAGGCAGTCAGCTTGAGGCCTCTGTGCTCACTGAATGGTAAAGATCCAGAACTAGAGGGAGAGACAGAGGGGAGGACTGGGAGAGGGAGGGATAGAGGGAGGCTGTGTGTGTGAGAGAAAGACCCCTCTTTACAGTGGCTTTGCTTGTTTCCACCGGACCAACAAAGCCGGCATGATGCCTCCCTGTGTGGGATGTTAGAGAGCATGGTGGCGTCCTGGAACCAGAGGCCTGACATCAGCGTCCAGAGTGTTGATTCAGCTCTGTGACTACCTGCTGCTGGCTTAATGCCACGACAACGACCCCCCATCCCATGTTCATACCTTTTATACAGAACTGTGTGGCAGCACAAAGGAGCCACGTCCTGCCTGGGTTAAAGGGTCTAGTGACAGAAAGTGTGTGGTGTGTGTGTGTGTGTGTGTGTGTGTGTGTGTGTGTGTGTGAGTGTGTGAGTGTGTGAGTGTGTGAGTGTGTGAGTGTGTGAGTGTGTGAGAGAGAGAGAGAGAGAGAGAGAGAGAGAGAGACACCGAGAAGAGAGAGACACAGACACGAGAGAGAGAGACACAGAGAGACACAGACACGAGAGAGAGAGACACAGAGAGACACAGACACGAGAGAGAGAGACACAGAGAGACACAGACACGAGAGAGAGAGACACAGAGAGACACAGACACGAGAGAGAGAGACACAGAGAGACACAGACACGAGAGAGAGAGACACAGAGAGACACAGACACGAGAGAGAGAGACACAGAGAGACACAGACACGAGAGAGAGAGACACAGAGAGACACAGACACGAGAGAGAGAGACACAGAGAGACACAGACACGAGAGAGAGAGACATAGAGACACAGACACGAGAGAGAGACATAGAGACACAGACACGAGAGAGAGACATGGTCATCAGAGTGTGTGTGAGTGACAGTGGGAACGAGTGTGTTGTGTACCTGCCGGTCCACCTGCCTGAGGGTCCCTATGCTGGGGGAGATAAGGGACTTCTCAGCCTCCCCCCTCCTCCCCAGCAGATAGCAAGTCATCTTCCTCCTGCCTAATCCCCAGAAAATGTCCTCAAGAGCCCCAGCAGAGCGGTTCCATACACCCGTCCGTCTCTGTCAGGAGTTCCTGAACCCCCCAACAGCACCTCTCAGGCACAGCACGCTGGTCTCCTGTCAGGGAGTTCCTGAACACAGCGCCTCTCAGGCACAGCACGCTGGTCTCTGTCAGGAGTTCCCTGAACACAGCGCCTCTCAGGCACAGCACGCTGTCTCTGTCAGGAGTTCCTGAACACAGCGCCTCTCCAGCACAGCACGCTGGTCTCTGTCAGGAGTTCCTGAACACAGCGCCTCTCAGGCACAGCAAGCTGGTCTCTGTCAGGAGTTCCCTGAACACAGCGCCTCTCAGGCACAGCACGCTGGTCTCTGTCAGGCGTTCCTGAACACAGCACGCTGGTCTCTGTCAGGAGTTCCTGAACACAGCGCCTCTCAGGCACAGCAAGCTGGTCTCTGGTCAGGAGTTCCTGAACACAGGCGCCTCTCAGGCACAGCACGCTGGTCTCTGTCAGGCGTTCCTGAACACAGCACGCTGGTCTCTGTCAGGAGTTCCTGAACACAGCGCCTCTCAGGCACAGCAAGCTGGGTCTCGGTCAGGAGTTTCCTGAACACAGCGCCTCTCAGGCACAGCAAGCTGGTCTCTGTCAGGAGTTCCTGACACAGCGCCTCTCAGGCACAGCAAGCTGGTCTCTGTCAGGAGTTCCTGAACACAGCGCCTCTCAGGCACAGCAAGCTGGTCCTCTGTCAGGAGTTCCTGAACACAGCGCCTTTCAGGCACAGCACGCTGGTCTCTGTCAGGCGTTCCTGAACACAGCGCCTTTCAGGCACAGCACGCTGGTCTCTGTCAGGCGTTCCTGACACAGCGCCTCTCAGGCACAGCACGCTGGTCTCTGTCAGGAGTTCCTGAACACAGCGCCTTTCAGGCACAGCACGCTGGTCTCTGTCAGGAGTTCCTGAACACAGCGCCTCTCAGGCACAGCACGCTGGTCTCTGTCAGGAGGTTCCTGAACACAGCGCCTCTCAGGCACAGCACGCTGGTCTCTGTCAGGCGTTCCCTGAACACAGCGTCTCTCAGGTGTTGTTTCCTCTCCCACACACAGCCACACCACAAAGCCGCACGCCTCACAATGGGGTGAGTCCCATTCACATGCAATGCTGCTTCCTCAGAGCTTGTGCGTGTGTGTGTGTGCTGTGTGTGCTGGTGTGTGAACAAGGGCAGATCAGCCAAGCAGGCAGGTCTGCACTGGACTGAAAAAACGGCCTGGGACTTTTGAAACGCAGACCGGCCCCCGGGCCATGTATTATGTAAGGGATAATGCCCGACGAGGTGTCCAATATCACCTGATAATGGACGATGCGGAGGCGTGAACCGTCCGACGCGCACCTCGAAGGGCATTATCCCGCCTATACCATGGTCACTTGCCCAAATTTTTTTTTTACAAACATTAATTTATGTTTTCATGCGTTTTGCAAAAATATCTCAAGTTTTTGGACGTTAGCCAACTCTGCCAACTGATATTTTATAGTCCGCTCAGCTCATAGAACCAACACCGGCTATCCTTTGGCTGAGCTATTAGCCCGAAAGCTAACGTTACGCTAGCAAGATTCAAAGGCAATAACATTGTGTACGGTTGACAAACAGTAAATATAATTTCACTGTATTTTTTACAAGAAGATTTGCTAGCTAACCAGCATGTCACTGTCCAAAATCAATATCAAGATTTTCACGAACAAAGTATTGAGTATATACTAGTTTTAGGCTACAGTACGGGCCGCAGCATGTGGAGCGAGTTGAATAGCAAATGGATGTGAGATGACCGCATCAAAGTTGACATATTCTACAAACAGTAATTATAATTTGACAGTATGTTTAACACAAAACTAGCCAGCTATCGAGCCATGTCATTGTCCCCAAATCAAGATTTAGAGCGAGAGAGAGAGAGAGAGAGAAGACAGAAGAAAATAATCCCCATGGCAAGTTTGACCGGCCGTTCGGGAAATCTCCCGACTCTCCCGACGGCCGGTCCGACCCTGCGAGCAGGTGTATGGTTTCTGCTCCTCGTCTCCGGGGAGAGTTCTACTGACGGTGCCGGCGCCTGCTCGTCTCCGTGTCGTCAGTCACAGGGGGCGCTCGTTTGCGCGACCCTGTTCACGAAACGGGAGAGGTTCTGAAAGCGGGGAACACAGCGTCAAAGGAAAAAAATATAATTAAAGCCCTTCTGCTAGTGGGGGGGGGGGGGGGGGGGGGGGGGGTTGGGGAGGGTGCTCGGGGGGAGGGGTGCTCCCTGCTCCCAGTGACAGGTGTGTCCCCACAGCAGAGAGAGCCCATCTGTCTCTCCATCAATCCCTGTCTTCTGGCTGCCTGTCTGACAGCTGGCCTGACACCCACTGTCTCCTCCCCTGTTGGGCGCCCCCCCCCCCATCTCCTTCAATCAGAGGTGACACGCATCAAGACACCCCTAATCTCTTCTGGGAGGGCTGGTGCTGACCTGATTTATATACAGCTCTCTCACTTAGCTCTTCTCTCCGCCGTCTAAACCGGAGTTGGTTGCTGTTCTGTGGGCGATCCCGTGAGCTGGGAACAGGGCTGCGTTTGGAAGGTGAGAGTGGGTTTGAGCCGTGTGTGAGCGCTGGCGACAGGTGGGAGTCACGTGAAGGACTAGCTCTCGGCAGCGCCCCCTGGGGGGGGCGGGCGTCACCCAGACACCGTGCAGAAGCAGACATTCCACAAGCTACGCCAACTTCCCGTGTCAACTACACGCTCCTAATGGTTGTTCTTCTCCCTCTCTCCATCTGTCTCCATCCTTCTCTCCCCCCCCCTCTCTCTCTGTCTCTCTGTCTCTCTCCCCCTCTCTCTCTCTCTCCTTCTCTCTCTGTCTCTGTTTCTGTCTCTCTCTCTCTCTCCGTCTCTCTCCCCCCCTCTCTCTCTGTCTCTCTCTCCCCCCTCTCTTCTCTCTCCCCCTCTCTTTCTCCCCCCCCCTCTCTCTCTCTCTCTCTCTCTCTCTCTGTCTCTGTTTCTGTCTCTCTCTCCGTCTCTCTCTCTCTCCGTCTCTTTGTCTCTCTGTCTCTATCTCTCTGTCTCTGTTCCTGTCTCTCTCTCTCTCTCTCTCTCTCCCTCTCTCTCCAGATGGCCTGCCCGCTCTGTCTTCTCCATCAGCTGTCTGACCTTGATTGGCATGCTGGCTGTCATCACCCTACACGGTAAGTCATGTGACACGACCCTCTCCTGTCGCCGCTTCCTCCTGCTCAGACTCCGCCCCCAGGGATGCCGTATGCTGACGGGTCATTGGTTGATAGGGACGCCTTTCAACCCCCCCCCCCCCCCCCCCCCCCCCCCCCCCCCCGGGGCGCGGCCAGCTGGTAGGACCCTGTTGTGGTTACGGAGGTGTAACGGCCTGGTCTGTGCTGAGCGAGCGAGGCTCAGCTTGAATCTGCCGTCTGTTGTGGGGGTGGGTCGGGGGGATGGGGGCGGGGGGTATGGGGGCGAGGAACCGCTGTGTTCTCTCGGGGTCAAAAGGTCAGACCGCCCACGTTATTTTCCGGTCAACCTCATGGACGCCATCGCAACGTCAGCGGAGTTCTGTTTAATGCCGCTACAACCGTGACACCCCCCCCCATTCCATGTTCACACCTTTTCGACAGAACCGGTTGAAGAAGCAGTGTTCTGCCTTGGAACGGGCTGTGTTATACTCTTCTGTCTTTCCCTCTCTCTCTATCCCCCTATCTCTCTCTCTCTCTCTCTCTCTCTCTCTCTCTCCCCTTCTTATCTCCCCTTCTATCTCTCTCTATCCCCTCTCTCTTTTTTCTCTCTCTCTCTCCTATCTCTCTCTATCC
>NC_090054.1:3284715-3379443 GCF_038355195.1 Osmerus mordax | reverse complement strand
ACACCATCCTCCTCAGTTCAACCAGTTTAATTAACCATTTCACCGGATCCAGAAACCTCCATTTTGACAAAACAGAGGGACAAAACGAAGGACTCTAAACTTCTGGAGGGTTGAGAGCTACACACACACCCCTCCACACACACCATCACTACACACACACCCCTCCACACAGACCATCACTACACACACACACCCCTCCACACAGACCAGCACTACACACACACCCCTCCACACAGACCATCACTACACACACACCCCTCCACACACACCATCACTACACACACACCCCTGCACACAGGCCATCGCTAGACGGACCTTCTACCAGGGCCGTTAATTAGTGCATTTTCTTAGTTTTACGTCCAGTCCCATTAACAGGGTTCAAAGGTCGTCTTATATTTTCTACTTCCTGCATTTCCCCCGTCCTGTTGGGAATCCATGCAAATGCTAAAGCATTCATCACCGAGGGCCTGGGCCGAAAGCAGGGTAATTTAATACTCCTTAGCGCTGCGCTCTGTCTTAGAGGTGACATTACAATGAAAATTATTGGCACAGTGACTTTTTAATGGGGGCTGGGATATTTGCATATGCATATGGTAGTATATCATTAACCCCCCACTCCACACACACACACACACACACACACACTCTCGATGGAGGTGGAAGAGAGGTGAGGGGAACAAGGAGGTGGGGGTCTGGGGTGGAGGGCAGCGAGAGAGAGGCGGGGTCCATCCTGTATTGCTTCATTTACAGTCCTCAGGTTTGATTTAAAAGCCTGGCTAGTATATTGACTTACGGCTCCTCGGCCTCCACCCTCCCTCTCCCCCCCCTCCCTCTCCTTCTGAATCTCCATCCTGGAGTTGCTGATGCAGAACAAGGAGGTGAAGAGATTCATTTCCTCAGATCTAATCACGCTGTGCTGGACTGACCTGAGAGGACAAGGGTCCCGTAGGAACCAGACCCACACTCACTCTAACTGCTGCCCTGCTGCCTGCCTTCTGCTGCCTGTCTCTCTGCTGCCTGCCTCTCTGCTGCCTGTTTCTCTGCTGCCTGCCTCTCTGCTGCCTGCCTCTGCTGCCTGCCTCTGCTGCCTGTCTCTCTGCTGCCTGCCTCTCTGCTGCCTGCTCTCTGCTGCCTGCCTCTCTGCTGCCTGCCTCTGCTGCCTGCCTCTGCTGCCTGTCTCTCTGCTGCCTGCCTCTCTGCTGCCTGCCTCTCTGCTGCCTGCCTCTCTGCTGCCTGTCTCTCTGCTGCCTGTCTCTCTGCTGCCTGCCTCTGCTGCCTGTCTCTCTGCTGCCTGCCTCTCTGCTGCCTGTCTCTCTGCTGCCTGCCTCTCTGCTGCCTGTCTCTCTGCTGCCTGTCTCTCTGCTGCCTGCCTCTCTGCTGCCTGCCTCTCTGCTGCCTGTCTCTCTGCTGCCTGTCTCTCTGCTGCCTGCCTCTCTGCTGCCTGTCTCTCTGCTGTCTGTCTCTCTGCTGCCTGCCTCTGCTGCCTGTCTCTCTGCTGCCTGCCTCTCTGCTGCCTGTCTCTCTGCTGCCTGCCTCTCTGCTGCCTGTCTCTCTGCTGCCTGTCTCTCTGCTGCCTGCCTCTCTGCTGCCTGTCTCTCTGCTGCCTGTCTCTCTGCTGCCTGCCTCTCTGCTGCCTGTCTCTCTGCTGCTGTCTCTCTGCTGCCTGTCTCTCTGCTGCCTGTCTCTCTGCTGCCTGCCTCTCTGCTGCCTGTCTCTCTGCTGCCTGTCTCTCTGCTGCCTGTCTCTCTGCTGCCTGACTCTCTGCTGCCTGTCTCTCTGCTGCCTGTCTCTCTGCTGCCTGTCTCTCTGCTGCCTGTCTCTCTGCTGCCTGTCTCTCTGCTGCCTGTCTCTCTGCTGCCTGCCTCTCTGCTGCCTGTCTCTCTGCTGCCTGTCTCTCTGCTGCCTGTCTCTCTGCTGCCTGTCTCTCTGCTGCCTGTCTCTCTGCTGCCTGTCTGGCATCTCCAGCAGAGCAGAGGGTGGACAATGAAGAGTCTTGTTACAGGGGCCCCCCTCTGCCCCTCCAATACCTCTTCCTCACACACGCACGCACGCACACACACACACACACACACACACACACACACACCCTCTCTCAAGTAAAGGATTCTATTGAATCTCTTCCACCACCGAAATGCAGGCTTCTTTCTGGTCATGTGTGTGTCTGTGTCGGTACTGGTGAACATTGAGTTCATCTGTCGCTTCTGAGGAAAAGTTGGGAGAAGGATGGAGAGAGGAGAGGGGGGGAGGGAGGAGAGGGAGAAGGGAGGAGAGGAGGATGAATGAAGGAGAGGGAGAAGGGAGCAGGAGGGAAGGAGAGGAGGAAGGGAGGGAGGGAGGAAGGAAAGGGGGGAAGGGTGGAGAGGAGGAGAGGAGACACCTGTTGTAGCAGTGTTAGTATTTCTCTCATGTCTGCTGGAGAGCGTGTAGGGGAAGATCCTTGTGTTCTCCAGGGGGCTGGGACAGCTCCTCCTTTTATGAGCGTGCTTGATATTCGGGACATGCTCCAGCCTTAAGAGCCCCATGATTCATTGCATGAGACGAAGCAAGCTGTAGCTGAGATCCAGAGCTCTAACTAATAATAGTCCATCCTGCTTGCCTTCCTCTCCCATGTGAACCCCTTAATGCTGCCCCAACACTCAGCACATAGTAAAAGTTGTTTTACAAAAATACCCGGTCAAACTCACTCCACACACACCTCCACTAACCCCCGCTGAGCGCTCTTGGAAAACTTTAATAAGACAAGGAGAGAAGGTCAGCGTCCTCTGACGCCTCTGTGGTGGAGGTTCTAATTGCTCTTAAGCCCATCCTGGTGTGTACTGAGAGGCTGGTTTGATGGCAGGAACCCAAGCTGGAGCAGGTACCATCTACTGAGGGGAGAGAGAGGGAGGAGGGACTGGGAGAGAGAGGGAGAGGGGGGCTGGAGAGAGAGGGGAACTGGGAGAGAGAGAGGGAGAGGGGGCTGGAGAGAGAGGGAGAGGGGGCTGGGAGAGAGAGGGGGCTGGGAGAGAGAGAGAGGGAGAGGGGGGCTGGGAGAGAGGGAGAGGGGGACTGGGAGAGAGAGAGGGAGGGAGAGGGGGACTGGGAGAGAGAGGGGGACTGGAGAGAGAGGGGGACTGGGAGAGAGAGGGAGAGGGGGGCTGGGAGAGAGAGGGAGGGGGCTGGGAGAGAGAGGGGGGCTGGGAGAGAGGGAGAGGGGGACTGGGAGAGAGATGGAGAGGGGGACTGGGAGAGAGAGGGAGACTAGGAGAGAGAGAGAGGGAGAGGGGGACTGGGAGAGAGAGGGAGAGGGGGACTGGGAGAGAGAGGGAGACTGGGAGAGAGAGAGAGGGAGAGGGGGACTGGGAGAGAGAGGGGACTGGGAGAGAGAGGGAGACTGGGAGAGAGAGAGAGAGGGAGAGGAGGACTGGGAGAGAGAGGGAGACTGGGAGAGAGAGAGAGGGAGAGGGGGACTGGGAGAGAGAGGGGACTGGGAGAGAGAGGGGGACTGGGAGAGAGAGGGAGAGGGGCTGGGAGAGAGAGGGAGAGGGGGCTGGGAGAGAGAGGGGGGCTGGGAGAGAGGGAGAGGGGGACTGGGAGAGAGATGGAGAGGGGGACTGGGAGAGAGAGGGAGACTAGGAGAGAGAGAGAGGGAGAGGGGGACTGGGAGAGAGAGAGGGAGAGGGGACTGGGAGAGAGAGGGAGACTGGAGAGAGAGAGAGGGAGAGGGGACTGGGAGAGAGAGGGGGACTGGGAGAGAGAGGGAGACTGGGAGAGAGAGAGAGAGGAGAGGAGGACTGGAGAGAGAGGGAGACTGGGAGAGAGAGAGAGGGAGAGGGGGACTGGGAGAGAGAGGGGACTGGGAGAGAGAGGGGGACTGGGAGAGAGAGAGAGGGAGAAAGGGACTGGGAGAGAGAGGGGACAGGAGAGAGAGAGAGGGAGAGGGGGACTGGGAGAGGGAGAGGGGGACTGGGAGAGAGAGGGGACTGGGAGAGAGAGAGAGAGGGAGAGGGGGGCTGGGAGAGAGAGAGAGGGAGAGGGGACTGGGAGAGAGAGGGAGAGGGGGGCTGGGAGAGAGAGGGAGAGGGGGGCTGGGAGAGAGAGTGAGAGGGGGGCTGGGAGAGAGAGGGGGCTGGGAGAGAGGGGGAGGTAGAGGGGGACTGGAGAAGAGAGGAGAGGGGGACTGGAGAGAGAGGGGGACTGGGAGAGAGGGAGACTGGGAGAGAGAGAGAGAGAGGGAGAGAGGGGACTGGAGAAGAGAGGGAGAGGGGACTGGGAGAGAGGGAGACTGGAGAGAGAGAGAGGGAGAGGGGGACTGGGAGAGAGAGGGAGACTGGGAGAGAGAGGAGAGGGGACTGGGAGAGAGAGAGGGAGAGGGGACTGGAGAGAGAGGGAGACTGGGAGAGAGAGAGGGAGAGGGGACTGGGAGAGAGAGGGGACTGGGAAAGAGAGGGAGACTGGGAGAGAGAGAGAGAGAGGAAGGGACTGGGAGAGAGAGGGGGACAGGGAGAGAGAGAGGGAGAGGGGACTGGGAGAGGGGGACTGGAGAGGGAGAGGGGGACTGGGAGAGAGAGGGAGAGGGACTGGAGAGAGAGAGGAGAGGGACTGGAGAGAGAGGGGACTGGGAGAGAGAGGGAGACTGGGAGAGAGAGAGAGAGAGAAAGGAGAGGGGACTGGGAGAAAGAGAGGAGAGGGGGACTGGGAGAGAGAGGGAGACTGGAGAGAGAGAGAGGAGAGGGGACTGGGAGAGAGAGGAGACTGGAGAGAGAGGAGAGGGGACTGGAGAGAGAGAGGGAGAGGGGACTGGGAGAGAGGGAGACTGGGAGAGAGAGAGGAGAGGGGACTGGAGAGAGAGGGGGACTGGAAGAGAGAGAGACTGGAGAGAGAGAGAGGGAGAAAGGGACTGGGAGAGAGAGGGGGACTAGGGAGGAGAGAGAGAGGAGAGGGGGACTGGGAGAGGGAGAGGGGCCTGGGAGAGGGAGAGGGGACTGGAGAGAGAGGGAGAGGGACTGGGAGATGAGAGAGGGAGAGGGACTGGAGAGAGAGGGGACTGGGAGAGAGAGGGGACTGGAGAGAGAGGGAGACTGGGAGAGAGGGAGAGGGGACTGGGAGAGAGAGAGGGAGAGGGACTGGGAGAGAGAGAGAGGGAGAGGGGGGACTGGAGAGAGGGGGACTGGAGAAAGAGAGGGACATGGAGAGAGAGAGAAGGAGAGGGAAAGGGACTGGTAGAGAGAGAGTGATGGGGAGAGGAGAGAGGAGAGACAGAGCTATAAAAGGGGACAGACCGAGATATATAAAAGAGCAAGCCAGCAGAATCCTGGAGAGTGACTTGTTCTCTGTATTGATGGGCTTCCTGACTCCAAAATGCCTTCCTCTTTAATTAAAGTTCAGACATCCAATATGGCTGCTGCCAGACTACAATTCCCCCCCCCCCCCCCACCCCCCCCCCCCCCCCCCCCCCCCCCTCTGCTGAGTCTCTCTCTCTCTCTGTAGAGTGCAGGTAGCTATTGACGCAGGTGTTGTCTATACCCATTTGCAGAACTGCTGATGTGGTGTTCGCTTCTTTTGTACGCCGACTCTTCCTCTCAGTTAGTCCTGAAGACAGAGTTTCTGTGCGTGTTCCTCCCCCGCTCTCGCCGCCTGCCCTGCTGCTTCCTGGACCGTCCACCAGGGGGCACTGTGTGGCTGTGGATGTCTGCTGCAGGCGGCCAGGCAGCGCATCATCATCATCATCCCGCCACAAAATGGTTGCAGCACATCTAGATGCTTCTCTGGCGGGGCGGACTCAAATTGAACTATGTAAAGCTTTTGTGTGTGTGTGTGTGTTTGCTTTTCTCTTTAAGACTGACATGGTTCCCTCAGGCCTCCAGCTCTGTGGTGATTGGCTGTGTGTGTTTAGCCTCTCGTTTATCTACCTACCTACCGTGTCACCCAGAGCAGAGCAGGGCAGCGTGGGAGATGTAGTGTGGGTGGATACAAGTGGATCACAGCATAGATGACTGTTGTTTTGGCTACCTGACAAACTTTTAGTGAGCTGTGTGTTTGTTTGTTTGTGTGTGTGTGCATGAATGTGTGTGCGTGTGTATGTTTGTGAGCATCCATGTGTGTGTGTCTGTGTGTGTGCATGCCAATGTACAATATGACAGACCTGTTAAGGTACATGTGTTATGCCAGCTTATGTTGACAAACACATGACCAACCTGTGTGTGTGTGTGTGTGTGTGTGTGTGTGTGCGTGCGTGTGCAGGCCTATGGGATGTCTGCGCTGCCTCTCAGCCTGATAAAAGGCTCTCGTAGCGTGCTGTACGAGCGCCTGGAAAACACAGAGGACCTGGAGGAGGTGGAGCAACAGATAGACAAGCTCCGAGCCAAGGTAGCTGTCTATCTCTGCCTCTCTCTCTCTCTGTATATATACATATATGTATATGTAAATATATATTTCAATCTCTCCGTCTCTTTGTCTCTCTCTCTCTTTCTCTCTGTCTCTCTTTCTCTCTCTCAATTAAATGTTTTCAAGTCAATAATGCTTTATCGGCATGCATGAGTGAGAACCCTGAGATGAACCACACCTAGCACTGATCACCAAGGAAAACCTACACTAATGCACGTGTGTGTGTTTGTGTGTGTGTGTGTGTGTCCAGTGTGAGGACGGCCGCCCCCTCTCCTCCAGGGACAGGCGGAGTCTGGAGGACCTGGAGGCTAGGCTGGAGCTGCTGCTCCGTCGGGGGCGCCACCTGGAGGTGGCCCAGGGACACTGCTGCGGCAAGGTGGGCCGCGCCCTGCGGCCTGTCAAGGTGAGGGTCACACACACACACGCACGGGTACACACACACACTCCCAGACACACACACACAGCAGGGGATGGACCCTGACCTGGCCAGGCAGGCCTCTAGCTTCCTGTTTGCTCCCATGTTCTCCGTGAACCTTCCACCTGGAGTCCTCCCCAGCATGGAGGCTCTTCCACCTGGAGTCCTCCCCAGCATGGAGGCTCTTCACCTGGAGTCCTCCCCAGCATGGAGGCTCTTCCACCTGGAGTCCTCCCCAGCATGGAGGCTCTTCCACCTGGAGTCCTCCCCAGCATGGAGGCTCTTCCACCTGGAGTCCTCCCCAGCATGGAGGCTCTTCCACCTGGAGTCCTCCCCAGCATGGAGGCTCTTCCACCTGGAGTCCTCCCCAGCATGGAGCTCTTCCACCTGGAGTCCTCCCCAGCATGGAGGCTCTTCCACCTGGAGTCCTCCCCAGCATGGAGGCTCTTCCACCTGGAGTCCTCCCCAGCATGGAGGCTCTTCACCTGGAGTCCTCCCCAGCATGGAGGCTCTTCCACCTGGAGTCCTCCCCGGCATGGAGGCTCTTCCACCTGGAGTCCTCCCCAGCATGGAGGCTCTTCCACCTGGAGTCCTCCCCAGCATGGAGGCTCTTCCACCTGGAGTCCTCCCCAGCATGGAGGCTCTTCCACCTGGAGTCCTCCCCAGCATGGAGGCTCTTCCACCTGGAGTCCTCCCCAGCATGGAGGCTCTTCCACCTGGAGTCCTCCCCAGCATGGAGGCTCTTCCACCTGGAGTCCTCCCCAGCATGGAGGCTCTTCCACCTGGAGTCCTCCCAAGCATGGAGGCTCTTCCACCTGGAGTCCTCCCCAGCATGGAGGCTCTTCCACACAGCATTTCTGCCATGTTGTCGTGTTGGGGGGGGGCGCAAACAAAAGAGCGTTTCTTTGTCGGTGGAAAACAGCAACGTTCTCTGTTGTTTTACAAAACCTCTGAAGAGACCATCTCTGTTGCTGTGTATATTGTCTGAGTCAGCGGCAACATCAGGCCTTGATCCCGCCTGGATCGACGGTGTGTGTGTGTGTGTGCTTGTGACAAAGGATGGCTTGCTAATGACATTCCCCAGACTCAGTCACACCTTAATGACTCTTTAGATGTATACTGTGAAGTCCAGGACTGCTCCGTCAATCAAACTCCTCCCCCTGTGTGTGTGTGTGTGCGCGCGCGCGTGTGTGTGTGAGTAGGTGCGTGTGTGTGTGTGTGCGAGCACGCTGCAAGACCAGTCCTCAGGGACCAGTGATTGACAGGCATGGTGTGTCAGTTTCTCAGGTTTTCATTGTGTTCAGCTTCATCTTAGTCCCTCATTAGCAAACATGATGATGTGTCCTAATTGGACGGCCTTATCACATGACCCTGTCAGTGGGGGCTCATTGGTGGTTGTGTGTTTGAGACAGAACTAGGGCTCTGTGTGGCTGGTGATGGAAGGGCTGTAAGTCAGTGGTTACAGGCACTGTCAATCTAAAGGGTCGCAGGTTCAAATTCTCCCTGTATGGTGCGTTAATTCTGCTCAGTGAACACTTTATTTATTATTATTTGTTAATGTGCAGGCGGATAGTTGAGCAACAGCAGAATCCAGTGTAAGGTTTGTATTAACTGGGTTACATTATATATCATACAGTACAGACTGTAACCAGTGTCTATAGTACACTATATTACTGCAGTACAGGCTGTTGCAGTGTTTACAGTACTACAGTACAGGCTGCTGCAGTGTTTACAGTACTACAGTACAGGCTGTTGCAGTGTTTACAGTACTACAGTACAGGCTGTTGCAGTGTTTACAGTACTACAGTACATGCTGTTGCAGTGTTTACAGTACTACAGTACATGCTGTTGCAGTGTTTAGAGTACTACAGTACAGGCTGTTGCAGTGTTTACAGTACTACAGTACATGCTGTTGCAGTGTTTACAGTACTACAGTACAGGCTGTTGCAGTGTTTACAGTACTACAGTACATGCTGTTGCAGTGTTTACAGTACTACAGTACATGCTGTTGCAGTGTTTAGAGTACTACAGTACAGGCTGTTGCAGTGTTTACAGTACTACAGTACATGGCTGTTGCAGTGTTTACAGTACTACAGTACAGGCTGTTGCAGTGTTTAGAGTACTACAGTACATGCTGTTGCAGTGTTTACAGTACTACAGTACAGGCTGTTGCAGTGTTTAGAGTACTACAGTACAGGCTGTTGCAGTGTTTAGAGTACTACAGTACATGCTGTTGCAGTGTTTAGAGTACTACAGTACATGCTGTTGCAGTGGTTTAGAGTACTACAGTACAGGCTGTTGCAGTGTTTACAGTACTACAGTACAGGCTGTTGCAGTGTTTACAGTACTACACTACATGCTGTTGCAGTGTTTAGAGTACTACAGTACAGGCTGTTGCAGTGTTTAGAGTACTACAGTACAGGCTGTTGCAGTGTTTACAGTACTACAGTACAGGCTGTTGCAGTGTTTAGAGTACTACAGTACATGCTGTTGCAGTGTTTACAGTACTACAGTACATGCTGTTGCAGTGTTTACAGTACTAACAGTACAGGCTGTTGCAGTGTTTACAGGTACTACAGTACAGGCTGTTGCAGTGTTTACAGTACTACAGTACAGGCTGTTGCAGTGTTTAGAGTACTACAGTACAGGCTGTTGCAGTGTTTACAGTACTACAGTACAGGCTGTTGCAGTGTTTACAGTACTACAGTACATGCTGTTGCAGTGTTTAGAGTACTACAGTACATGCTGTTGCAGTGTTTAGAGTACTACAGTACAGGCATGTTGCAGTGTTTAGAGTACTACAGTACAGGCTGTTGCAGTGTTTAGAGTACTACAGTACTTCAGTACAGGCTGCTGCAGTGTTTACAGTACTACAGTACTTCATTACAGGCTGTTGCAGTGGTTTACTGCAGGAGAGATGGCCAGGGAGAGGAAGAGAGGGGAGGGAGAGGGATTGAGGGTTACGGAGAGGGAGAGAGGGGAGGGAGTGGGAAATGGAGATGGGGAGCGTACTAGAGAGATGAGGAGAGGGAATAGGGGCGGTAGCTTGGGAGGGAGAGAGGGTTCGGGAGAGAGGGGAGGGAGAGAGGGTTCGGGAGAGAGGGGAGGGAGAGAGGGTTTGGGAGAGAGGGTTTGGGAGAGAGGGGAGGGAGAGAGGGTTTGGGAGAGAGGGGAGGGAGAGAGGGTTTGGGAGACGGTCAGGCGGAAGGAGAGGGAGATGCGGAGGGAGAGAGAAGTGAGTGACAGACTGAGGAGAGGGAGTTCGAAGGAGAAGTGAAGAGAGGGTGAGGAAGGAGAGAGCGAAGGGAAAGTGTGGATCCAGAGGCAGATGGGGAGGACTAAAAGATAAAAAGCATGAGGGAGAGAGGGAGAGAGCTAGCAGGTGGAAGGAAAGAACAGGGGCAGATGGAGAAGGAGAAGAGGGAGACAGAAGGAGAGGGAGACCATGAGAGCTACTTAAAGGATGGAGAGAGCAGGCAGATTGATATAAAGAAGGGAGGATGGAGAGGAGGAGGAGGGAAGAGGGTGACAGTGAAGGTAAGGTAGATGGAGGAGAGCGGTATGGAGGGCCAGGAGGAAACAAAGGAGGAAAGTGAGATGGAGGTGTTATGGAAATTGATGGGAGAGATATTATTCCTTTGACAAATGAAAAGGGGGTTATTTATGTAACATCATATTAAATCATATGTATTTAACATAATGGAGAGTTTATGAAATCATCGGGAGCCACATGACAGTAACACAAAGACAATTCCCCTAAACAAAGTTACATCTAGTCTCCTACACAGAACCACAGAGGATCCAGCAGACATTATCACTGGTTATTATGTGTATTAGAGGCTGAGTATACTGTATACTGTATTGTATATTATTTTGTATATTTAGGAAGGTTATTATATTTTAGCTTATCATAGATCAGAATCAGAATCAGAAAGGGATTTATTCGCCATGAAAGTTTGCACAGACAAGGAATTTGCTTTGGCAGGAAGGTGCATACAATAAACATATACCTAAAATTTAAATATGTGGACTAACTATACTAAGGGTACATAAACTAGCAGTACTAAGTGGGATAAATATAAGTTGCCGTAAATTACAATATAAAAATACAAAAATACAAATATTACAAAAAATACAAATGTACAAGATACCATGTTATGGTGCAGTGCAAAAGCAGAGTGTTTTAGGCAATAAGTCATTTGAGTCAGTGTGGTCCCTTGGCCTTGTTGAAGAGGCCAACAGCGGAAGGGAAGAAACTGTTTTTGTGGCGTGAGGTATTGGTCCTGATAGACCGCAGCCTTCTGCCGGAGGGGAGTGACTGAAACAGGGAGTGTCCAGGGTGGGAGGAGTCGGCCACAATCTTCCTCGCTCGCCTCAGGGTCGCTCAGGTAGATGTAATCTATGTTCTGAGTACTTATATGTCATGTTATGCCAGGTTGCTTTGCTTGGTCTTGTCCTAAGAATTTCAGTGCCCAGTCTGACCTTGTGTTGTTCTGTGCATCTGGCAATAAAAGACTTGACTTGATTCAAGCTGATGGCTCTGAACCCCATCCTTCAGCCGTGTTATACATACACATCTCAAGTCATCGGTCCATCCTTACAATCACAAGACATGATCATTGGATGGTTGGTTGATAAGGTGGTTGGATGGTTGGTTGGTTAGGTCCATACTGGACTACAACACAGGTCCATACAGGACTACAATACAGGTCCAGACAGGACTACAACACAGGTCCAGACAGGACTACAACACATGTCCAGACAGGACTACAACACATGTCCAGACAGGACTACAACACAGGTCCAGACAGGACTACAACACATGTCCAGACAGGACTACAACACAGGTCCAGACAGGACTACAACACATGTCCAGACAGGACTACAACACATGTCCAGACAGGACTACAACACATGTCCAGACAGGACTACAACACAGGTCCAGACAGGACTACAACACAGGTCCAGACAGGACTACAACACATGTCCAGACAGGACTACAACACAGGTCCAGACAGGACTACAACACAGGTCCAGACAGGACTACAACACATGTCCAGACAGGACTACAACACCAGGTCATACAGGACTACATGCTGACTGCCTCCCAGGCCAGTACAGGATGTTCTGTGGCCCCGCTTTGGCCTTTAATGGTGATCTTGATTGGACAGCTGTCAGGCAGCATGCTACGGTGACATCAGGCCTGGACGGCCACACGAAGTCTGACAGCCCAGAGAGTGTGTTCCTCACCTCGCTCCCCCCTCCTGCCTCCACTGTTTGCTCCCCCCAGCCCTGGTGGAGGACTCAGTGTGTCCTCTCTCTCCCCAGTCTCACCTCCAGCCCCAGCCAGACTGCTGAGCCAGAACATGCCAGGCCAGCCCATCTGGTGCTGGCTAGACTAATGACACGGTTCAGGGGTTAGGTTGCTGAAGCCTGGAGGACACTTCTCTAACACCCCCTCCACCCCCTGTCCTCCCTTCCTCCCCCCTGCCCATACCTGCCCTGCACCTTCCTTTCAGTCACCTTCCATCATTCACCCTTCCTCCTTTGTCTTCACCCATTCTCCACCCCCCTATATCCATCCCCCACCCATCTCCCTTGCCCCCCGCTGTCTCCCCCACCCTCCCCCCTGACCCGCCATGTCTCCCCCACCCTCCCCCCTGTCCTCCATCGTCCTTCCATATCCGTCCGGATGACAGACGGAGGCAGCTTCTGTGAAGTTCCAACACGCCTTGTTCCCTCCTAACAGCAGGTTGGAAACAACACACTCCCTGGATCCCAGACATGACAACGCTCTCTCTCTCCCCCCTCTCTCTGCCTCTCCTTCTTCTCTCTCTCCTCTCTTTCTCCCCCCTCTCTCTGCCTCTCCTTCTCCTCTCTCTCCTCTCTTTCTCTCTCCTCTCTCCCCCTCTCGTCTCTTTCTCTCTGCCTCTCCTTCCCTCTCTCTCCCTCTCCTTCCCTCTCTCTGCCTCTCTCTCTGAACAGATTCTACTGGGGGTGTTGTTCATCTTGGTGGCTTTGCTGTTTGTTGTGGCCCTGTTCATCTCAAAGTAAGCACTCCTGGCACACATTCCTGCTGGAGCCCTGAGTCCAATCACTTGGACAGGAAGGTGTGGATATGGCTTATTAAAGTGTGTGTGTGTGTGTGTGTGTGTGTGTGTTCCAGTCTGGATAAAGCCCTCCACTCTGCTGGCATCAGTTCTGGCTTCATCGTGTTTGGGACCAACCTGACCAACCCTCTGAACGAGCTGCTGCTTGTCCTGCAGCCTGTGAGTACACTGCTGGAACAGTACAATTGTGTTAGTACACTAGTGGGTTAGTACACTAGTGGGTTAGTACACTAGTGAGTTAGTGGGTTAGTACACTAGTGGGTTAGTGGATGAGTACACTAGTGGGTTAGTATACTAGTGGGTTAGTGGGTTAGTACACTAGTGAGTTAGTGGGTTAGTACACTAGTGAGTTAGTGGGTTAGTACACTAGTGGGTTAGTACACTAGTGAGTTAGTGGGTTAGTATATTAGTGGGTTAGTACACTAGTGGGTTAGTACACTAGTGGGTTAGTACACTAGTGGGTTAGTACACTAGTGAGTTAGTGGGTTAGTACACTAGTGGGTTAGTACACTAGTGAGTTAGTGGGTTAGTACACTAGTGAGTTAGTGGGTTAGTACACTAGTGGGTTAGTACACTAGTAGGTTAGTATACTAGTGGGTTAGTGGGTCTGTCACATCCGCCTACTTGAATCTGAACGTTTTTGTCCCAGCCGAGAATGACAACACTTCAGCCTTGTATATTCAGACTGGCTCCTGTGTTAGCTGCCATAGCAGAGCGGGATAAGGAGACCTAAAGGTCGTTGTCGGGGTTTTATTTTTGTTACTAATTTTCTAAATGCACGTCAGGGCCGGTAGAGTTATGGTCTTGAGGCTGCCAAAGCAGCAGCATTAACGCACCGCTCCGGGCCACGCTCCGCCAAGCCGCTCTCTGGCCGGTCATTACAGCCTGACTTTCATAGAGCTACTCGCTGCAACTTCCTCTCCCCCTTTTCGTCTTATGAGAAACGACTGTGGGAAACGAGCAGGGAGTTCTGTGAGGTAGGCTGGGTAATCACACCCAAGCCTTCAGCCGTGGGGAGGCATAAGTAGGTTTGGTGCGCGAGGAAATAAATCCTATACAGTCATTTACTTGGATAGGATGCTGTGAGTTTGGCTACAGTAGTATAACAGCAAATATGAATCACGATTTGTGTGTCGATTTTACAGTTGGAAACAGCAGATGAAAGAAGCTTATTCAAAGATTAGAATCTAGACCAGGCCATCATGACTACCCTGGGAAGTGCTGAAAACCCACCAAACAAGCCCAGAGTGGCCACACCAAATAGGACGAGCTGTTAATGTGTATGACAGGGGTCCACGGTCAGAGCTGGGGTTCAGACTGCGACAGGCCCTTCTCTGACCACACCAGAAATCAATCAGCCACTCAGAACCCTAATTGGCTCTGACAAAGTGTTGGAGGGCCACTGCTTCTAATTTCTCATCTCAAACAGCTCCTGTAGAGAGAGAGGGGGGGGGGAGAGGGGGGGAGAGGGACATAAAGAGCAAGTAAGAAGAGAGAGAGAGAGCGAGAGAGAGAGAGACACACCAAAGGAAGAAGATGTTAACTGTTCTCACTTGTCTGTCTGTCAGTCCCAAGGCAGTAGTAATGATCTGGCTGTACAGGGTAGAAGACCTGCAGGTCTGGAGGATAATGATGGATAGTTTAGTGCCCAAGCACAGGAGCCTTCCAGCTAGTACTAACCAATGGGCCTTTATTTTGAAAGATTTCAAGCTAGTACCCAGCAGGCTACTAGCTTGTTCTGAGGTTGTGGTTGGGCTGTGTTCTGAGCTTGTGGTTGTTCTGTGTTCTGAGGTTGTGGTTGTGCTGTGTTCTGAGGTTGTGCTGTGTTCTGAGGTTGTGCTGTGTTCTGAGGTTGTGGTTGTGCTGTGTTCTGAGGTTGTGGTTGTGCTGTGTTCTGAGGTTGTGCTGTGTTCTGAGGTTGTGGTTTTGCTGTGTTCTGAGGTTGTGCTGTGTTCTGAGGTTGTGGTTGTGCTGTGTTCTGAGGTTGTGGTTGTGCTGTGTTCTGAGGTTGTGGTTGTGCTGTGTTCTGAGGTTGTGCTGTGTTCTGAGGTTGTGCTGTGTTCTGTGGTTGTGGTTGTGCGGTGTTCTGAGGTTGTGCTGTGTTCTGAGGTTGTGGTTGTGCTGTGTTCTGAGGTTGTGGTTGTGCGGTGTTCTGAGGTTGTGCTGTGTTCTGAGGTTGTGGTTGTGCGGTGTTCTGAGGTTGTGCTGTGTTCTGAGGTTGTGGTTGTTCTGTGTTCTGAGGTTGTGCTGTGTTCTGAGGTTGTGGTTGTGTGGTGTTCTGAGGATGTGCTGTGTTCTGAGGTTGTGCGGTGTTCTGAGGTTGTGGTGTGTTCTGAGGTTGTGGTTGTGCTCCCCAGGTGTTCCCTCTGGACTACGTCCTGATCACAGTCATCACCGTGTACTTCGTCCTCACCTCCATGGCAGGCATCAGGAACATGGGGATCTGGTTCTTCTGGATACGGGTACGACATGGAGGGTGGATGAGTGGGTGGGTGGATGGATGGATGGATGAGTGGATGGATGAGTGGATAGATGGATGGGTGCATGTGGGTAGATAGATATATACCCCATCCCTCCTGACTGAGGTCCTGACAGCTGTATAATATACCTATGTACCCCTCCTGCCTGTGGTCCTGACAGCTGTATAATATACCTATGTACCCCTCCTGCCTGTGGTCCTGACAGCTGTATAATATACCTATGTACCCCTCCTGCCTGTGGTCCTGACAGCTGTATAAGATCCGTCCCGGCCGGACCCGTCCGCAGGCCCTGCTGTTCCTGTGCATGATCCTGCTGCTCATCGTGCTCCACAGCAGCTACATGCTCTACAGCCTGGCCCCCCAGTACGTCATGTACGGCAGCCAGAAGTACCTGGCCCAGGTGAGCAGTCGCTTCGACTCCCAGGGCCGCGCAAACGGACCTGTTCCATTGCTGGAATTGCTGGCATTTAACCAGGTTAACCAAAACAAGCTGCCTCAAGTGTTGGAAGGTATTTTCGATGATGTCACAGTCGAGGCGAGGGTGGTTTGTTTGACCTCTGTTTTGGGACCGTTTCATTGTTTAGTTTATTGCGGTACCATACCGCAGGACCAGCTAATGCACCCCCAGGTATCTGAGGGTGTCTGACAGCGTTTGACCCAGCTCCACGGTAACCCGCCTGTCAGGGCGTGACCTCACGCCCTGACAGGCGGCGTGACCTCACGCCCTGAAATAAGAACATGTTCAGTGAGCAGACGCATTTTAAACCAAAGCGGGGTTCAGAGCGGGATTTGAACCTGCAACCTCTTGATCTCTTTTCGAGTTCTCTAACCCCTGAGCTGTAACGAACTCACCTCCCCTGTGCTGCTGTTCCAGGCTCTCTCCTCTGAGTACAGCCATCAGCAGACAGACGGGGGGGTTAGCAGCACTGAAGTACTGCATACTGGGCTAGGCTATCTAACTCTCAATGAGTGTGTCGCGCTAAGCCGTCCCAAATTGACACTCAACTAAAGTGTTCCCTGACTGCACCAGACTTGATTGGCTTCAGTCTTTAAATATTTGAGTTGAATTTGTCGTGTGCGCCTGGCTGCTGTTGGCTCTGCGAGTGATTCAGCCAACCTCTTCTTCTGTTTCCTGGTCCTGGGTTTGGGTCGGAATAAAACACTGTCTCTGTTTTACTGGATTGCTTTCACTTGTAATTATCTTGGAGAAAACGTGCATGCCAGCAAACACGTAAAGGAACACTAGGTATGATTTTGTTCAGTAAAAAAGAGTTTTGTCCCCTCTGAACATGTTAACGAGGCCCTCTGAGAGTTGTTTAGCGACACAGACAGCGCGGTGCCAGTGGAATGCCAATTTCTCATTTTTGGAGTGGCCTGCTACTTACCAGCCAATTGTGTTCCAGCAAGCGTTCCTTGGCTTATTTTGTGTGAATCAAACTGGAGTCGGAGGAAAGTGTGGGAGTTCAGACGGGAATTAGGGGAGCTTTTTCTCAGATTTGGAAGATTTAGAACTAGTGTTGGTTTTTGATTCCCAGTACTGAAAAGCTGTTCCTACTTTCCAGAGTGAATCCTGAACATCCTTTTCTTTCTGTCCTGTGTCATCTTGTCTGTCTGTCTGTGTGTGTGTTCGTACGGATGTGTGTGTGTGTGTGTGTTCGTACGGATGTGTGTGTGTGTCTGTGCCTGATCCGAGCCAGACGCCCTCTGAAGGACTGACTCCAGGGAACCACACCTTTGAGACCAGGAACTGTGATGCTGACGCTCCTGAAGGTAAGACACCCCCCCCCCCCCCCCCAAACACACACACCACATACACACACACACACACACCACACACACACCCCACCCTTACACACGCACACACACACAGTTCTCTTGCAACACAAAAGCAGTGTTTACACACCAGCCCACCAGGACACCACACCAAAGATCACACAACGGATGATCAAAGTTTTCTCCTTCACAGAAGGAGAGGGGGGAGAGGGGGGAGAGACGCAGGGAGGGGGGAGACAGAGAAGCAGAAGGGGTGGGGAGGGAGAGAGAGGGGGGAGGGGGGGTGTGCTACAGACAAGCTCCTGCTTTGTAGCTACAACAGTACAAGGCCTCTCCTCCATGATTTCATCACTATTCATTATTCACTCTGTGAATTCAAATCAGAGACAAGGGTTTTAATAATGCATCACGTGGACTACTTCCCCTGAGTCAACATCAGGGTAACACAGACAGGCCTACCCTGCACCAGGCCTACCCTGCTCCAGGCCTACCCTGCACCAGGCCTACCCTGCTCCAGGCCTACCCTGCACCAGGCCTACCCTGCACCAGGCCTACCCTGCACCAGGCCTACCCTGCAGCAGGCCTACCCTGCACCAGGCCTACCCTGCACCAGGCCTACCCTGCTCCAGGCCTACCCTGCACCAGGCTTACCCTGCACCAGGCTTACCCTGCACCAGGCTTACCCTGCACCAGGCTTACCCTGCACCAGGCCTACCCTGCTCCAGGCCTACCCTGCACCAGGCTTACCCTGCACCAGGCCTACCCTGCACCAGGCCTACCCTGCACCAGGCCTACCCTGCACCAGGCCTACCCTGCACCAGGCCTACCCTGCACCAGGCTTACCCTGCACCAGGCTTACCCTGCAGCAGGCCTACCCTGCACCAGGTCTACCCTGCACCAGGTCTACCCTGCAGCAGGCCTACCCTGCACCAGGTCTACCCTGCACCAGGTCTACCCTGCACCAGTCCGTTCAGTCAGCCCCCCTTCCTCCTCGACGTGACATCCCCCTAATGACGGAGACAGCCCTAATGAACACCAGCCCAGGATGGACTAAGGACTTGAAGTGTCAAGCAATAAATTCCGAGTGTTAAAAGGTGATAGCTGAGCGCCTAAACGGGGCTAATTGCTATCTACAAGCTTAATTATGGTGCTATAATTGATGTTAATGGGCGAAGCGTGTGTTTTTTATGAGCGACCGTGTTATGTGGGCTGTAAAACGGGGGCCTGTGATTACACCTTGGACCAGACCTAGGACCGAGGTCAGAGGAATGGGGTGTTTAGTCTGGATAATTACCCTTGTGCTGCCTTACCACCATCTCACATCACTACGCCGTGCCTGGGGACTGAGCCGGAACTACTTCCCTGAGAAGTTGTCGATCGTGGTGGCTGGGGAAGGTTGTTGTTTTACAGCTTGCCAGGACCGCCCAGGAGGAGTCGGCCTGCGCCCCTCTGCAGGCGCTGTTTCCTCCCCTCCCCCACCGTCTGCACAGGCCCCACACTCGACAACACGGCTAAGCTAAACCGTTAGCACAGGCCCCACACTCGACAACACGGCTAAGCTAAACCGTTAGCACAGGCCCCACACTCGACAACACGGCTAAGCTAAACCGTTAGCACAGGCCCCACACTCGACAACACGGCTAAGCTAAACCGTTAGCACAGGCCCCACACTCGACAACACGGCTAAGCTAAACCGTTAGCACAGGCCCCACACTCGACAACACTGCTAAGCTAAACCGTTAGCACAGGCCCCACACTCGACAACACGGCTAAGCTAAACCGTTAGCACAGGCCCCACACTCGACAACACGGCTAAGCTAACACGTTAGCACAGGCCCCACACTCGACAACACGGCTAAGCTAAACCGTTAGCACAGGCCCCACACTCGACAACACGGCTAAGCTAACACGTTAGTACAGGCCCCACACTCCACAACACGGCTAAGTTAACACGTTACCACAAGCCCAACACTCGACATCCCGGCTAAGCTAACACGTTAGCATAAGCCCCACACTCCACAACAAGGCTAAGCTAAGTTTTGAGAGGAGTATTTGAACTAGTAGATCCAGGTGCATTGGTGTTAAAGCTGATATGTCTCATGAGTGGAGAGAGATGGAACATTCTGCACTCTGGGAATGTGGGGTGATGCAGAGGGAAGTCAAAGGTTATCTCTATCATATCAACCAAGTCAAACAGGCCTGATCCGAGCAGGTCTCAAGTTCAATTCTTTTATTGTCAGATGCACAGAACAACACAGGGTCAGACTGGGCACCTGGCATAACATATAAGTACACAGAACATAGATTACATCTATGATAAGCTAAAATATAGTAAACCTAATATACAAATAATATACAATATTCAATACAGTATACTAAACCTCTACACATAATACACATAATAACCTATGCCTAAACCTATACCTTATAAACCTATACTAACCTAAGACAAGTGAAGTACAATATTGCTGATAGTGCAACCAGTAGCTGAAAGTGACAGTGTGTAAAGTGACTACATTTAGCAGACGCTCTTATCCAGAGCAACTTACAGTAAGTATAGGGACATTCTCCCCAAGGCAAGTTGGGTGAGGTGCCTTGCCCAAGGACACAACGTCATTTTGCACGGCCAGGAATCGAACCAACAACCTTCTAATTAATAGCCCGACTCCCTAACCGCTCAGCCATCTGACACACTCTGACTAGTGAGAAGTGTATCATTGTCCATATCAATGTCCATTGAGAAGCCTGATGGCCCTTGGATAGAAACTGTTGTCCAGTCTGCGTGTGCGAGACCGAATGTTTCGGTATTTTCTGCCAGAAGGCAACGGGGTAAAAAGACTGAAGGATGGGTGGTAACAGTCTCTTTGAATCCTGCCAGCTTTCCTGAGGCATCGTGTTTGGTAGGTGTCCTGTAGGGCTGGGAGCTTCCTGCCGATGATGAACTCAGCAGACCGGATGTCAGAAATATTAATCTATCAAGCATTGCACAGTCAGTCGGTGAACAAGTTAAGGAGGCTTTATTGCTTGCGGCCGCAGGGAGACAAAACATCACACGCCATCGTGATACAAAGTTTGTCTGGTTCTCAAGTCTTCATGTAAGACCATTTAAACATATTGGTGAGAAGTCCCCTCCCCTGAATATCAGCTGTCAATGTGGTCGATCCCAGAGGTAGAGTGCACGAGCACGTGGAAACTTACAGAGTTCTCTGACCCTAGGCTTGACCATATGATTCATTCAACACAGATAAGGTTATACACAGTTATTGCACCTCTAGTATGATAATGGTCAACCTAGGTCAGTTTGTTTACGTAAGCCTAGTGTCATCTATAGGTCATGTGGGGAGAGGGTTGTTTACTGACAAGGAATCCTAAGCTACAGAGTTTTCCGAATATAACGTTGCATTTTACATTTCTCCGACACATGCCGCCTTGCATGGCACAACAATGCAAAGGAGTTAACAGCACATAACCCATTACAGAGCACTAATACCACAACGCACCAAATAACATGGGACACAGCACTGGGTAGTGTAACCCAGCCTGGCCTGGTAGCTGTGTGGTTTCCATCTTTCTCTCTCCCTCTCTCCTATCACTCCTCTCTCAATCTCTCTTTCCCTCCCTCTCCCCCATCCTTCTCTGCCCCTGGTGGAGACGCAGGGCAGGGCTGGGCTGGGCGTAGGACACAGGAGCCTTGCCCCAGTGAGTCCTCCTGGCGCTGAGCTCACAGACGGGGGGCCAGTACCCGGCCTCTGGGACGCTGGTTAGGGGCCTCAGTGTTGAATCGAGCCTTCCTCTACAAGAGGAGAGCGGGCCAGATTAGGGAGCGGATGATAGAGGGGAGCGGGTGCAGTGGGGAGGTGTGTGTGTGCAGTGGGGAGGTGTGTGTGTGCAGTGGGGAGGTGTGTGTGTGCAGTGGGGAGGTGTGTGTGCACGCTACAGTGTCCTGGTGCTGTCCTGTGTCGATGGAGCAGCCTGAGGCTGTAGTAGCAGGCCAGAGTGGAGGGAGATGGAGCAGCCTGAGGCTGTAGTAGCAGGCCAGAGTGGAGGGAGATGGAGCAGCCTGAGGCTGTAGTAGCAGGCCAGAGTGGAGGGAGATGGAGCAGCCTGAGGCTGTAGTAGCAGGCCAGAGTGGAGGGAGATGGAGCAGCCTGAGGCTGTAGTAGCAGGCCAGAGTGGAGGGAGATGGAGCAGCCTGAGGCTGTAGTAGCAGGCCAGAGTGGAGGGAGATGGAGCAGCCTGAGGCTGTAGTAGCAGGCCAGAGTGGAGGGAGATGGGACGGGGGCCAGTGCCGCGTGAGGAGGCTCCTCCCACCAGCTTAGTGTCTTGGCCTGTGGTTGGCTGGGCTGATTTGGCGGCGGCCCCCTGCTTGCATAGCAGCCGTTTCCCAGGCAGGCAGGTGCCGAGGAGGAAGTGTCCAGCAGAGACAACACATGGAACAAAGACCTCAATACATGGTGCTGGCAGGGCCGGGCAGAGATGGGCTGGTTTAACCAGGGTTGGAGGGGGATGGTGTGGTTTAACCAGGGTTGGAGGGGGATGGTGTGGTTTAACCAGGGTTGGAGGGGGATGGTGTGGTTTAACCAGGGTTGGAGGGGGATGGTGTGGTTTAACCAGGGTTGGAGGGGGATGGTGTGGTTTAACCAGGGTTGGAGGGGGATGGTGTGGTTTAACCAGGGTTGGAGGGGGATGGTGTGGTTTAACCAGGGTTGGAGGGGGGTGGTGTGGTTTAACCACGGTTGGAGGGGGATGGTGTGGTTTAACCACGGTTGGAGGGGGATGGTGTGGTTTAACCAGGGTTGGAGGGGGATGGTGTGGTTTAACCAGGGTTGGAGGGGGGTGGTGTGGTTTAACCAGGGTTGGAGGGGGATGGGCTGGTTTAACCAGGGTTGGAGGGGGGTGGTGTGGTTTAACCAGGGTTGGAGGGGGATGGTGTGGTTTAACCAGGGTTGGAGGGGGATGGTGTGGTTTAACCAGGGTTGGAGGGGGATGGTGTGGTTTAACCAGGGTTGGAGGGGGATGGTGTGGTTTAACCAGGGTTGGAGGGGGATGGTGTGGTTTAACCAGGGTTGGAGGGGGATGGTGTGGTTTAACCAGGGTTGGAGGGGGATGGTGTGGTTTAACCAGGGTTGGAGGGGGATGGTGTGGTTTAACCACGGTTGGAGGGGGATGGTGTGGTTTAACCAGGGTTGGAGGGGGATGGTGTGGTTTAACCACGGTTGGAGGGGGATGGTGTGGTTTAACCAGGGTTGGAGGGGGGTGGTGTGGTTTAACCAGGGTTGGAGGGGGATGGGCTGGTTTAACCAGGGTTGGAGGGGGGTGGTGTGGTTTAACCAGGGTTGGAGGGGGATGGTGTGGTTTAACCAGGGTTGGAGGGGGATGGTGTGGTTTAACCAGGGTTGGAGGGGGATGGTGTGGTTTAACCAGGGTTGGAGGGGGATGGTGTGGTTTAACCACGGTTGGAGGGGGATGGTGTGGTTTAACCAGGGTTGGAGGGGGATGGTGTGGTTTAACCAGGGTTGGAGGGGGATGGTGTGGTTTAACCAGGGTTGGAGGGGGATGGTGTGGTTTAACCAGGGTTGGAGGGGGGTGGTGTGGTTTAACCAGGGTTGGAGGGGGATGGGCTGGTTTAACCAGGGTTGGAGGGGGGTGGTGTGGTTTAACCAGGGTTGGAGGGGGATGGTGTGGTTTAACCAGGGTTGAGGGGGATGGTGTGGTTTAACCAGGGTTGAGGGGGATGGTGTGGTTTAACCAGGGTTGGAGGGGGATGGTGTGGTTTAACCAGGGTTGAGGGGGATGGTGTGGTTTAACCAGGGTTGAGGGGGATGGTGTGGTTTAACCAGGGTTGGAGGGGGATGGTGTGGTTTAACCAGGGTTGGAGGGGGATGGTGTGGTTTAACCACGGTTGGAGGGGGATGGTGTGGTTTAACCAGGGTTGGAGGGGGATGGTGTGGTTTAACCACGGTTGGAGGGGGATGGTGTGGTTTAACCAGGGTTGGAGGGGGGTGGTGTGGTTTAACCAGGGTTGGAGGGGGATGGGCTGGTTTAACCAGGGTTGGAGGGGGATGGTGTGGTTTAACCAGGGTTGGAGGGGGATGGTGTGGTTTAACCAGGGTTGGAGGGGGATGGTGTGGTTTAACCAGGGTTGGAGGGGGATGGTGTGGTTTAACCAGGGTTGGAGGGGGATGGTGTGGTTTAACCAGGGTTGGAGGGGGATGGTGTGGTTTAACCAGGGTTGGAGGGGGATGGTGTGGTTTAACCAGGGTTGGAGGGGGATGGTGTGGTTTAACCAGGGTTGGAGGGGGATGGTGTGGTTTAACCAGGGTTGGAGGGGGGTGGTGTGGTTTAACCAGGGTTGGAGGGGGATGGTGTGGTTTAACCAGGGTTGGAGGGGGATGGTGTGGTTTAACCAGGGTTGGAGGGGGATGGTGTGGTTTAACCAGGGTTGGAGGGGGATGGTGTGGTTTAACCAGGGTTGGAGGGGGATGGTGTGGTTTAACCAGGGTTGGAGGGGGATGGTGTGGTTTAACCACGGTTGGAGGGGGATGGTGTGGTTTAACCAGGGTTGGAGGGGGATGGTGTGGTTTAACCAGGGTTGGAGGGGGATGGTGTGGTTTAACCAGGGTTGGAGGGGGATGGTGTGGTTTAACCAGGGTTGGAGGGGGGTGGTGTGGTTTAACCAGGGTTGGAGGGGGATGGGCTGGTTTAACCAGGGTTGGAGGGGGGTGGTGTGGTTTAACCAGGGTTGGAGGGGGATGGTGTGGTTTAACCAGGGTTGGAGGGGGATGGTGTGGTTTAACCAGGGTTGGAGGGGGATGGTGTGGTTTAACCAGGGTTGGAGGGGGATGGTGTGGTTTAACCAGGGTTGGAGGGGGATGGTGTGGTTTAACCAGGGTTGGAGGGGGATGGTGTGGTTTAACCACGGTTGGAGGGGGATGGTGTGGTTTAACCAGGGTTGGAGGGGGATGGTGTGGTTTAACCAGGGTTGGAGGGGGGATGGTGTGGTTTAACCAGGGTTGGAGGGGGGTGGTGTGGTTTAACCAGGGTTGGAGGGGGATGGGCTGGTTTAACCAGGGTTGGAGGGGGGTGGTGTGGTTTAACCAGGGTTGGAGGGGGATGGTGTGGTTTAACCAGGGTTGGAGGGGGATGGTGTGGTTTAACCAGGGTTGGAGGGGGATGGTGTGGTTTAACCAGGGTTGGAGGGGGATGGTGTGGTTTAACCAGGGTTGGAGGGGGATGGTGTGGTTTAACCAGGGTTGGAGGGGGATGGTGTGGTTTAACCAGGGTTGGAGGGGGGATGGTGTGGTTTAACCACGGTTGGAGGGGGGATGGTGTGGTTTAACCAGGGTTGGAGGGGGATGGTGTGGTTTAACCACGGTTGGAGGGGGATGGTGTGGTTTAACCAGGGTTGGAGGGGGGTGGTGTGGTTTAACCAGGGTTGGAGGGGGATGGGCTGGTTTAACCAGGGTTGGAGGGGGGTGGTGTGGTTTAACCAGGGTTGGAGGGGGATGGTGTGGTTTAACCAGGGTTGGAGGGGGATGGTGTGGTTTAACCAGGGTTGGAGGGGGATGGTGTGGTTTAACCAGGGTTGGAGGGGGATGGTGTGGTTTAACCAGGGTTGGAGGGGGATGGTGTGGTTTAACCAGGGTTGGAGGGGGATGGTGTGGTTTAACCAGGGTTGGAGGGGGATGGTGTGGTTTAACCAGGGTTGGAGGGGGGTGGTGTGGTTTAACCAGGGTTGGAGGGGGATGGTGTGGTTTAACCAGGGTTGGAGGGGGATGGTGTGGTTTAACCAGGGTTGGAGGGGGATGGTGTGGTTTAACCAGGGTTGGAGGGGGATGGTGTGGTTTAACCAGGGTTGGAGGGGGATGGTGTGGTTTAACCAGGGTTGGAGGGGGATGGTGTGGTTTAACCACGGTTGGAGGGGGATGGTGTGGTTTAACCAGGGTTGGAGGGGGATGGTGTGGTTTAACCAGGGTTGGAGGGGGATGGTGTGGTTTAACCAGGGTTGGAGGGGGATGGTGTGGTTTAACCAGGGTTGGAGGGGGGTGGTGTGGTTTAACCAGGGTTGGAGGGGGATGGGCTGGTTTAACCAGGGTTGGAGGGGGGTGGTGTGGTTTAACCAGGGTTGGAGGGGGATGGTGTGGTTTAACCAGGGTTGAGGGGGATGGTGTGGTTTAACCAGGGTTGAGGGGGATGGTGTGGTTTAACCAGGGTTGGAGGGGGATGGTGTGGTTTAACCAGGGTTGAGGGGGATGGTGTGGTTTAACCAGGGTTGAGGGGGATGGTGTGGTTTAACCAGGGTTGGAGGGGGATGGTGTGGTTTAACCAGGGTTGGAGGGGGATGGTGTGGTTTAACCACGGTTGGAGGGGGATGGTGTGGTTTAACCAGGGTTGGAGGGGGATGGTGTGGTTTAACCACGGTTGGAGGGGGATGGTGTGGTTTAACCAGGGTTGGAGGGGGGTGGTGTGGTTTAACCAGGGTTGGAGGGGGATGGGCTGGTTTAACCAGGGTTGGAGGGGGATGGTGTGGTTTAACCAGGGTTGGAGGGGGATGGTGTGGTTTAACCAGGGTTGGAGGGGGATGGTGTGGTTTAACCAGGGTTGGAGGGGGATGGTGTGGTTTAACCAGGGTTGGAGGGGGATGGTGTGGTTTAACCAGGGTTGGAGGGGGATGGTGTGGTTTAACCAGGGTTGGAGGGGGATGGTGTGGTTTAACCAGGGTTGGAGGGGGATGGTGTGGTTTAACCAGGGTTGGAGGGGGGTGGTGTGGTTTAACCAGGGTTGGAGGGGGATGGTGTGGTTTAACCAGGGTTGGAGGGGGATGGTGTGGTTTAACCAGGGTTGGAGGGGGATGGTGTGGTTTAACCAGGGTTGGAGGGGGATGGTGTGGTTTAACCAGGGTTGGAGGGGGATGGTGTGGTTTAACCAGGGTTGGAGGGGGATGGTGTGGTTTAACCACGGTTGGAGGGGGATGGTGTGGTTTAACCAGGGTTGGAGGGGGATGGTGTGGTTTAACCAGGGTTGGAGGGGGATGGTGTGGTTTAACCAGGGTTGGAGGGGGATGGTGTGGTTTAACCAGGGTTGGAGGGGGGTGGTGTGGTTTAACCAGGGTTGGAGGGGGATGGGCTGGTTTAACCAGGGTTGGAGGGGGGTGGTGTGGTTTAACCAGGGTTGGAGGGGGATGGTGTGGTTTAACCAGGGTTGGAGGGGGATGGTGTGGTTTAACCAGGGTTGGAGGGGGATGGTGTGGTTTAACCAGGGTTGGAGGGGGATGGTGTGGTTTAACCAGGGTTGGAGGGGGATGGTGTGGTTTAACCAGGGTTGGAGGGGGATGGTGTGGTTTAACCACGGTTGGAGGGGGATGGTGTGGTTTAACCAGGGTTGGAGGGGGATGGTGTGGTTTAACCAGGGTTGGAGGGGGATGGTGTGGTTTAACCAGGGTTGGAGGGGGATGGTGTGGTTTAACCAGGGTTGGAGGGGGGTGGTGTGGTTTAACCAGGGTTGGAGGGGGGTGGTGTGGTTTAACCAGGGTTGGAGGGGGATGGTGTGGTTTAACCAGGGTTGGAGGGGGATGGTGTGGTTTAACCAGGGTTGGAGGGGGATGGTGTGGTTTAACCAGGGTTGGAGGGGGATGGTGTGGTTTAACCAGGGTTGGAGGGGGATGGTGTGGTTTAACCAGGGTTGGAGGGGGATGGTGTGGTTTAACCAGGGTTGGAGGGGGATGGTGTGGTTTAACCAGGGTTGGAGGGGGATGGTGTGGTTTAACCACGGTTGGAGGGGGATGGTGTGGTTTAACCAGGGTTGGAGGGGGATGGTGTGGTTTAACCAGGGTTGGAGGGGGATGGTGTGGTTTAACCAGGGTTGGAGGGGGATGGTGTGGTTTAACCAGGGTTGGAGGGGGGTGGTGTGGTTTAACCAGGGTTGGAGGGGGATGGTGTGGTTTAACCAGGGTTGGAGGGGGATGGTGTGGTTTAACCAGGGTTGGAGGGGGATGGTGTGGTTTAACCAGGGTTGGAGGGGGATGGTGTGGTTTAACCAGGGTTGGAGGGGGATGGTGTGGTTTAACCAGGGTTGGAGGGGGATGGTGTGGTTTAACCACGGTTGGAGGGGGATGGTGTGGTTTAACCAGGGTTGGAGGGGGATGGTGTGGTTTAACCAGGGTTGGAGGGGGATGGTGTGGTTTAACCAGGGTTGGAGGGGGATGGTGTGGTTTAACCAGGGTTGGAGGGGGGTGGTGTGGTTTAACCAGGGTTGGAGGGGGATGGGCTGGTTTAACCAGGGTTGGAGGGGGGTGGTGTGGTTTAACCAGGGTTGGAGGGGGATGGTGTGGTTTAACCAGGGTTGGAGGGGGATGGTGTGGTTTAACCAGGGTTGGAGGGGGATGGTGTGGTTTAACCAGGGTTGGAGGGGGATGGTGTGGTTTAACCAGGGTTGGAGGGGGATGGTGTGGTTTAACCAGGGTTGGAGGGGGATGGTGTGGTTTAACCACGGTTGGAGGGGGATGGTGTGGTTTAACCAGGGTTGGAGGGGGATGGTGTGGTTTAACCAGGGTTGGAGGGGGATGGTGTGGTTTAACCAGGGTTGGAGGGGGATGGTGTGGTTTAACCAGGGTTGGAGGGGGGTGGTGTGGTTTAACCAGGGTTGGAGGGGGGTGGTGTGGTTTAACCAGGGTTGGAGGGGGATGGTGTGGTTTAACCAGGGTTGGAGGGGGATGGTGTGGTTTAACCAGGGTTGGAGGGGGATGGTGTGGTTTAACCAGGGTTGGAGGGGGATGGTGTGGTTTAACCAGGGTTGGAGGGGGATGGTGTGGTTTAACCAGGGTTGGAGGGGGATGGTGTGGTTTAACCAGGGTTGGAGGGGGATGGTGTGGTTTAACCAGGGTTGGAGGGGGATGGTGTGGTTTAACCACGGTTGGAGGGGGATGGTGTGGTTTAACCAGGGTTGGAGGGGGATGGTGTGGTTTAACCACGGTTGGAGGGGGATGGTGTGGTTTAACCAGGGTTGGAGGGGGATGGTGTGGTTTAACCAGGGTTGGAGGGGGATGGTGTGGTTTAACCAGGGTTGGAGGGGGATGGTGAGGTTTAACCAGGGTTGGAGGGGGGTGGTGTGGTTTAACCACGGTTGAGGGAGGTCTAACCAGGGTTGTGTGTCATCTGCTGTTGATGAAGGTTTCTGCCTGGAGATCTTGTGGAGAGAGAAAGGAGAGAAAGTACTTCCTCACTGTAGCCTATTGGCCATTTGTGTTTCCATGGTCATTTTCTTTGTTAGCGTCCTCCATCCCGCCCGCTCCTCTCCGCCCCTCTTCCTCTTCACCTTGAGTTCCCCTCTTCGCTCCGTCCTCTGGTCCTCATCACACTCCTGTTCGATCTCCAGGACCTGCCGCTGGAACGTCCAGTGGTTCCAGGAGAGCTCAAAGGTCATGTTTCTCTCTCACTCTCTTCTTATCGCTCTCTGACGTCTCCGTCGCAGGCCCTGAGGTGTTTCCATAGCGACGGGCCGGTTGGGTGTGCTCCTCTCTGGAAGCAGGATAAGTGGGATGAATGGATCTATCGGTTGTGTTCTCTGTGCTGAGCCCAGGGCGACATGACATGGTTGTGTTCTCTGTGCTGAGCCCAGGGCGACATGACATGGTTGTGTTCTCTGTGCTGAGCCCAGGGCAACATGACATGGTTGTGTTCTCTGTGCTGAGCCCAGGGCGACATGACATGGTTGTGTTCTCTGTGCTGAGCCCAGGGCGACATGACTTGGTTGTGTTCTCTGTGCTGAGCCCAGGGCGACATGACATGGTTGTGTTCTCTGTGCTGAGCCCAGGGCGACATGACATGGTTGTGTTCTCTGTGCTGAGCCCAGGGCGACATGCGGTTTCAGACGCGGGACATTGTCTACCTGCGTAGAAACAGGGTGTGCTGACAGAACGTTCTGGAAGGCTGATCTGAGAGCTGAAGAGGAGCCATTGTGTTCCGTCTGTGGTCAGGATGCTCCAGGATGCTCCAGGATCTAGTTGTTTATCTTTCCTGACAGTCTGGAATGCTGTCAATGAACCTCCAGCAGAATAAGACGTTTGAGAGGCTTAATAAGAGACTTGGGTCTAGTGTTTGGACAAGTTGAAGGGCCCTTCTGGACAACAATGTCACCTAATTTCACCCCGTATGTCACCCAGGTCTGCTTGTTAAAGGGCACAGCCACATAACTGGTGAGAGGGGGGGAGGGGTGGGGGGGGGGTGGGGGGGGGTACCAGATGGTCACCTTCTGGCAGCTCACACAACTCTGTTTGTGATCTAATATAAAAGTTTACCTGATTTTTGCCTTGATATTGAAGCATACTTCAATTGTGACCTAGTATTAGAGCATTCACATTTGCAGTGTGATAATAAAGCATTCTTAGTTTGTGAGTGCATAAGGTCGAAAGCCTGGATCGATTTGGACATATCTTTTTGTTTTCTGGCCTTTGCATTTTTCTTGGACAGCGACAGTTTGAGTTAGACAAGAAATGCAGGGGAGAGAGGGGAGGACATGCAGGAATGCACCGAGCCGGAATCGAACCTGTGTGCTTCGTTAGGGCCTCAGCCCATATGGTACGAGGTCTACCCAGTGAGCTACAGGGGAGCCCAGATTTGGACCCCGGATATGGACACACCTTGGGCTCGAGGTATACCAGAAAACGAGCTGAGAACACATTTGGGTTGGGTTAGGGTTATGGTTGGGTTAGGGCCTTCCCTAGCCATGGCTAGGGCTGCCTCCAGGGCCCACATGCTCATGCTAGCCCTCGCTGAGTCCTCCTACAACCACGCCCCAGTCCTCCAGATCAGGCCCTGCCAGCTGTGACACGCTCTGCCTCCGCTGCCTTGGCAACGTGGGTTGACGGACAGGTGGGGCGCAGGCGGGCAGGGCATAGGTCAAGCTGCTGGCTGATTGGCCGGTGGGTCACTGTGGTGTAATGAGGAAAGCGGTGGGGGGAAGGAAGGTGGGAAGAGGCTGTCTGCTTCATCAGTTAGTCTGAGGTCGTTATCAAAACATTACTTGAGGGTTGAGGTCAGCTGAGGGGTAGTTCTATAGGCGTATGTGAAGCCCTCTGTGACATTGCTTGTAAAAAGGGCTATACAAATAAATTTGATTTGATTTGATTTTGATTACTCATTCACCCAGATTCACCTTCTTTCTCCTCTCTCTCTCCTCCCTCTCTCCTCATCTCTCTTCTTCCGCTCTCCTCCTCTTCCTGTCTCTCCTCCTCCCTCTCTTCTCTTCCTTCTCTCCTCCTCTCTCTCCTCTCTCCTCCTCTTCCTCTCTCTCCTCCTCTCTCTCCTCCTCCCTCTCTTCTCCTCTCTCTCCTCCGCCCTCCCTCTCTTCTCTTCCTCTCTCTCCTCCTCCCTCTCTTCTCCTCTGTCCTCCTCCCCCTCTCCTCCTCTTCCTCTCTCTTCTCCTCTCTCTCCTCCTCCCTCTCTTCTCCTCCTCTCTCTCCTACTGTCTCTCCTCCTCCCTCTCTTCTCCTCTCTCTCCTCCTCCCTCTCTTCTCCTCCTCCCTCTTTCCTCCTCTTCCTCTCTCTCCTCTCTCTCCTCCTCCCTCTCTGCTCCTCCTCTCTCTCCTTCTCCCTCTCTTCTCCTCCTCTCTCCTCCCTCTCTTCGCCTCCTCTCTCTCCTCCTACCTCTCTTCTCCTCCTCTCTCTCCTCTTCCCTCTCTTCTTTTCCTTCTCTCCTCCTCCCTCTCCCCTCTCTTCTCCTATGGGTCTAATCTGGGGTCTGGATCTGATGAGGGTGTATGGGAGCTATCAGGGTGCGATGAGGGACCTCGGGCCGTGTGTGTGGGGGGGGAATTGTCATTTTGGGGGGATTGTAACCTTCTGATAGGAAAGTATTACTGTGGAGTTGATCACTGGGCCTGAGTTAAGCCTGTGTGTGTGTGTGTGTGTGTGTGTGTGTGTGTGTGTGTGTGTGTGTGTGTGTGTGTGTGTGTGTGTGTGTGTGTGTGTGTGTGTGTGTGTGTGTGAGGCTTCCAGCTGTCACTCCAACAGATACACAGTAGTCTGTCACTTCATCTCTTTCACCCTCTATCTCTCCCACCCACCATCTCTCCTACCCTCCATCCAAAACTGTTCTCCGGAGCTGTACTTGAGTTGGACTGGCAGACTGCTCCGCATGGCTGTCACTCAGTCGATGGGTGACATTTAGCCAGGCGGTAGATGTGTGGAGCGTTAAGGTGATGATAATAGGACACCTTCTCCAAATGTAAAAGCCTTCTGCTCCTAAGCAACAGGCTGCAGTGGCTTCCTGTGCAGTATGGTCTCAGACAGACAGGGGAAGAAGACTCGATTCAGGACCCTGCAGAGGAGACAACTCCTTCCCTCCACTTCCCTCCTTCCTCTCCTCCTCTTTGTCCCTTCCCTCCATCCTCTTCCCCCCCCCCTCTTCCCTGACATTATCCCAGCAAGCATCAGTTGTAATTGTGTCAGAGGGATGCTCAGAGGGATGCTCTTTGAATGAAACAACAAAGGGAGATGTCAGTCATGCGCTGCGTCTGCTCATTTCCTCAGAGATGGGCTGGTGTGGCAATCTGCAATCAGCTACCCAGTCGTCGTCGTGCCCCCCAGAGCTCAGCGCGAGCCATACCTGGCTGCTTCTCTGAGCGAGATAGCGAGGAAGAGGGGAGGGAACAATGAAATATGACACCTCTGATCAAAAGTCATGTTTTTGCGAGACGTCTATATTACTACAAGCTCCAAGGGTTTTCCAGTCAAGTTTGAAAGAGTGTTGCAGTCAGTTGGGGGTGTCTTCCTTGATGGCTTGTGTTCCTCCCTCTCACGAAGAGAGAGAGAGGAACCCATCTGAGCTGTCGAGCAGCATGTCTGAACAGGGATATTTCCCCACACCACCCCTGGAAGCCCTCAGCATGTCCAGGTCTGACACCTCTCTCTACTGGCTAGGTTGGGTTCCAGAGTGTTCCATATGGCATTCCATACGGCCTTCTGGAAATGTTTCGGTTACAGTTAAGGGTTTGAAAGTGTTCTGCACGTCTTATTAGGCGATGTAACATTTAATAATCAACCTCTCCCCCTGGCTAAGCCTGATGTAAGAGCTGTGTTGCTATGTCAACGATCTACGTCATTATCTTAGCATTGTTTTTTTACACAAGGACTTACGTTTGTTAATTTATCTGCAGACATTTTTACCTGGGGCCCACTGTTCAGCTAAAGTGACATTTTCTTAGCTAAATAAGTGACTAGATGACAAGCCATTGACGCTAGCCATCTGCGTGCATTGAAGTTGTTGATAAATGGAAGTATCGTTGGGGTTCAATTAAGAATCATGAAAAATGCATACAAAACCCATAATGCATTGCGCGACTGGCTATCTCAGTCTTGCATAAGTCTCTCATAGGGAAGCTTCATGCAACAGGTACATATAAGTGTAAAGTTATGTTGAAGTCAAACACGTGCAGCTGGCCCCTGCTGCTACTGAGCTGTCCTGCTGGTGCTTCTATGTGGAGCCTTATACTGGGTATTATATAGTAGCACTCCCATCCTGCCATGAGAGCATGGCATGGTCTCTGGTCTCCAGGAAGAGAGGTTTGATTAGTCTCCATGGCGACGGGTCTCTCTGGTCTCCATGGCGACGGGTCTCTCTGGTCTCCGTGGCGACGGGTCTCTCTGGTCTCCATGGCAACGGGTCTCTCTGGTCTCCATGGCGACGGGTCTCTCTGGTCTCCATGGCGACGGGTCTCTCTGGACTCCAAGGGGTGACGGGTCTCTCTGGTTTCCAAGACGATTGGTCTCTGTCGCCCAGCAGACTGAATGTGTAAAGATGAGCAATGACCAGCAAGCCCCATCTCTCTGAGGTCATCATGACCACCCATTCAATTATGGCTCCTATTAAGTTAATAGCTACAGTCTTCCACGTCGACCATTTATTCAGTTCATCAGTGGCTTCCTCACACAGTTAATCTAATAAAAGCCCCAGAGTGGGTTTTTATTAGATTGTATCAATACTACGTACCATAACAACAGCCTCGGGGTGGTGGTGTGTCGGTCGGTCTGAGGTCCAGGGTGCTGCTGAGGGTGGTGGTGTGTCGGTCGGTCTGAGGTCCAGGGAGGTGCTGAGGGTGGTGGGGTGTCGGTCTGAGGTCCAGGGAGCTGCTGAGGGTGGTGGGGTGTCGGTCTGAGGTCCAGGGAGGTGCTGAGGGTGGTGGTGTGTCGGTCGGTCTGAGGTCCAGGGAGGTGCTGAGGGTGGTGGTGTGTCGGTCGGTCTGAGGTCCAGGGAGGTGCTGAGGGTGGTGGGGTGTCGGTCTGAGGTCCAGGGAGCTGCTGAGGGTGGTGGGGTGTCGGTCTGAGGTCCAGGGAGGTGCTGAGGGTGGTGGTGTGTCGGTCGGTCTGAGGTCCAGGGAGCTGCTGAGGGTGGTGGGGTGTCGGTCTGAGGTCCAGGGAGCTGCTGAGGGTGGTGGTGTGTCGGTCGCAGTGGTCAGCTGGAAGAAAGCTCTTTGTGACCTTGCCTATACGAATACAGTTTGATTTGAATCAGTACCAACAGTATCCCTCACCTGTTTCTATTTTCTGAACAGGAGCTTCTCCTCCTCTCTACACTGCTATTTCTCTCCTCTCCACAGTCCTCTCCTCTCTCCTTTCTCTTTCCTGTCCACACTCCTCTCTCTCTCCTCCTCTCCTCATCCACTCCTCCCCACACTCCTCTCCTCATCCACTCTCCTCTCTCTCTCCTCTTCACACTCCTCTCCTCTCTCTCTCCTCTCCACACTCCTCTCCTCTCTCTTCTCCTCTCTCTCCTCTCCACACTCCTCTCCTCTCTCTTCTCCTCTCTTTCTCCTCTACATACACCTCTCTTCTTTCTCTTCTTTCTCTCCTCCACTCTCCTCCTCTCCACACTCCTCCCCTCTCCCCATCCGTCTTCAGTTCTCTTCCTAGACCCGGCTTTGGCTCTGAAAACAGTCTATCCGTAGTTTTCACAGTGTTACAACTCAGCAGATGGTTAAAGAATGATTAGACTAATAGCACAGTGTCTGGCATGCTACATAGAAAGCTCGTTGTTTGTTGTTGTTTCAGTTGACATGATGTCTGCTTCGTCGACATACTTTCACTTGAAGTTACAAGGGATTTTAATTTGTATAAAGGGCTGTGGTGAATAAAGGAACAAGTTGGACACATTATTCATGTTGCGCTTCACAGCTCTTCAGTTTGACATCATCGCCTTGACAGTAAAGAGTTATGCCTGCCCAGTGATCAACAGGTTTCTCTTAGTAGCTTGTGGATGTAAAATGCTTCAGTGGCTCTCGGGACTGTGAATGCAGGACTGGCGTCAGGGCAGGGAGGTATGTCAGAATGCTTTTAGTTAGAGAGGTATTCAAAGGAAGGGTTTAGACAGCTTACACAGCTTGTGTTCTGTTCGTCTATACGTATGCACATATGTCTTTAAAGGGAAAGGTAAGAGCGTTTTTGCACTTAGCTGCCCGTGAGCTTGGATTTCTGCTCTGGTGAAGGGGGGGGGGGGTCTGAAGGTGAGGCAGGTCAGTGGTCTGAAGGTGAGGCAGGTCAGTGGTCTGAAGGTGAGGCAGGTCAGTGGAATGAAGGTGAGGCAGGTCAGTGGTCTGAAGGTGAGGCAGGTCAGTGGAATGAAGGTGAGGCAGGTCAGTGGTCTGAAGGTGAGGCAGGTCAGTGGTCTGAAGGTGAGGCAGGTCAGTGGAATGAAGGTGAGGCAGGTCAGTGGTCTGAAGGTGAGACAGGTCAGTAGGGTAAAAGTGAGGCAGGTCAGTGGTCTGAAGGTGAGGAAGGTCAGTGGTCTGAAGGTGAGGCAGGTCAGTGGAATGAAGGTGAGGAACATCAGTAGGGTAAAAGTGTGGCAGGTCAATGGTCTGAAGGTGAGGCAAGTCAGAGGGGTGAAGGTGAGGCAGGTCAAAGGGTGAAGATAAGGCAGGTCAGTGGTCTGAAGGTGAGGCAGGTCAGTGGTCTGAAGGTGAGGCATATCAGAGGTTAAAGGTGAGGCAGGTCAGGGGTCTGAAGGAGAGGCAGGTCAGTGGGGTGAAGGTGAGGCAGGTCAGAGGGTGAAGATGAGGCAGGTCAGAGGTTAAAGGTGAGGCAGGTCAGTGGGGTGAAAACAAGGCAGGTCAGCATCCCATATCACCACCCCATATCACCATCCTATATCACCATATCACCATTCCATATCACCATCCTATATCACCTCATCACCATCCTATATCACCATCCCATATCACCATATCACCATCCCAGATCACCATCCCATATCACCATTAGAGCCTGACCGATATATCGGCGGGCCGATATTATCGGCCGATATTGGGCATTTTCCAAACTATCGGTATCGGCATTTATAATGGCCGATAAATGAATATTAATGTTTTTTATTGTGTTTTTGTTCAAAGGTCTTTAAGTTACATATCTTAAGTTTCAATTTTTATACATTTTATTTATCAGAAACTGCATTAACATATTATTTTAGTGAGGGAATAATAACAGGAGTCAGATGGCTGAGCAGTTAGGGATAATTAATCGGCATATTAATCAGAAGGTTGCTGGTTCGATTCCCGGCTATGTCAAATGACGTTGTGTCCTTGGGAAGGCACTTAACCCTATTTGCCTCGGGGGAATGTCCCTGTACTTAGTCGCTCTGGATAAGAACTTCTGCTAAAAGTGACTAAATGTAAACTACAAATAACTACTGTTAGGGAAATCAATTTATTTTGTTACGCGTTTCTGGATTTTTTAAATATTTTTTTATATCGGCCGATATCAGAATATCAGATTTTTAAATCACCAAATATTTGTATCGGTATCGGCCTTAAAAATCCTTTATCGGTCGGGCTCTAATCACCATATCAACATCCCTTTTCACCATCCCATATCACCATCCCATATCACCATATCACCATCCCATATCAACATATCACCATCCCATATCACCATCCCATATCACCATATCACCATCCCATATCACCATCCCATATCACCATCCCATATCACCATATCACCATCCCATATCACCATATCACCATCCCATATCACCATCCGCACCCTGCTGGCTCCGAGCTGCCGCCGGCTGGACCCTGACAGAGAGGGCCCTGCTGGGGACTGGAGAGGCCCTGCTGGGGACTGGAGAGGCCCTGCACAGGAAACTGATGTGTCACAATTGTTTGTAGTTGAAGCCGTACCTTTACAACTGCATGTTCAAGTATGTTTTTAACCTCTCCTAAAGTCCCAAGAAAAAATTCGAAAAGAGTGCTTGGGATAAAGCTTTGGTGCTGAGGCGCAAAATGTTTGTGTTCTTTTTCCAAACACAGTTTGGTGTGAACCCAGAATGAGCCTGGGCTGTTCCTTATTTATCTCTGATGGAATATGTAGCTGCATGCTGCCCCCAGCCAGGAGCTATGATTCAGACACAGTCAGCTCTTATCCTAAATATAGATGAAATGTAACACAACACCCAACGTTAATCTAGATTCTGCATCACAAACATATTACTGGTGTTTACTCTGCAATCTGCTCTAGCTAGCAGGCGCTTGGCGAGCCCAGCTCTGCTCTAACACGTTAGCCACACACAGACCTGCAGATCTGGACCACAGTTGAGGTCTGCTCTGGCTGCAGCCATGGCTTCACTGCCGGAGCGGAAGACAGCCTCCTGATCTCCTGGCAGGTCCAGGGAGTCAGGGGGAGTCAGAGGGAGTCAGTGGGAGTCAGGATGGGTTAGGAGGAGTCAGGATGGGTTAGGAGGAGTCAGGATGGGTTTGGAGGAGTCAGGGGGAGTCAGGATGGGTTAGGAGGAGTCAGGATGGGTTAGGATGAGTCAGGGGGAGTCAGGGGGAGTCAGGAGGAGTCAGGATGGGTAGGGAGGAGTCAGGGGGAGTCAGGATGGGTTAGGAGGAGTCAGGGGGAGTCAGGAGGATCCAGGAGGAGTCAGGATGGGTAAGGAGGAGTCAGGAGGATCCAGGATGGGTAGGGAGGAGTCAGGGGGAGTCAGGAGGAGTCAGGAGGATCCAGGATGGGTAAGGAGGAGTCAGGAGGATCCAGGAGGAGTCAGGAGGAGTCAGGAGGATCCAGTAGGAGTCAGGAGGAGTCAGGGGGAGTCAGGATGGGTAAGGAGGAGTCAGGAGGATCCAGGAGGAGTCAGGGGGAGTCAGGAGGATCCAGGAGGAGTCAGGAGGAGTCAGGATGGGTAATGAGGAGTCAGGAGGATCCAGGAGGAGTCAGGAGGAGTCAGGATGGGTAAGGAGGAGTCAGGAGGATCCAGGAGGAGTCAGGAGGAGTCAGGATGGGTAAGGAGGAGTCAGGAGGATCCAGGAGGAGTCAGGGGGAGTCAGGAGGAGTCAGGAGGATCCAGGATGGGTAAGGAGGAGTCAGGAGGATCCAGGAGGAGTCAGGAGGAGTCAGGAGGATCCAGTAGGAGTCAGGAGGAGTCAGGGGGAGTCAGGATGGGTAAGGAGGAGTCAGGAGGATCCAGGAGGAGTCAGGGGGAGTCAGGAGGATCCAGGAGGAGTCAGGAGGAGTCAGGATGGGTAAGGAGGAGTCAGGAGGATCCAGGAGGAGTCAGGAGGAGTCAGGATGGGTAAGGAGGAGTCAGGAGGATCCAGGAGGAGTCAGGAGGAGTCAGGATGGGTAAGGAGGAGTCAGGAGGATCCAGGAGGAGTCAGGGGGAGTCAGGAGGAGTCAGGAGGATCCAGGATGGGTAAGGAGGAGTCAGGAGGAGTCAGGAGGAGTCAGGATGGGTAAGGAGGAGTCAGGAGGATCCAGGAGGAGTCAGGGGGAGTCAGGAGGAGTCAGGAGGATCCAGGATGGGTAAGGAGGAGTCAGGAGGAGTCAGGAGGAGTCAGGGACCAGCCTCAGGCTTCCTCCCCTTTCGGCCCTCGATGCTTCTTCTTTTATATTTAGTCATTTCTTTACTCTCCCCCTCCTTCCTCTTTTCTTTCTTGTGTGATTGCTCTGCTCATTTCCCATTAGTTGTTCCATTAGCACTGTGATTCAGCCAGATGCTGCAGAGCTGGAATTAATTTCTGGGACTCCTGTTCTCAAGGGAATGTCTAGTAATGGCACCATGTGGAGGCTGCCTATAAGGCTGTCCAGCTGGGGTACCCTGGAGGTTGGAGAGTGTAGGACAGGACACGGTCATATGTCCTAAAAGAAGTTCACCGGTGACTGGTTACCATGACAACAGTAACATAAATATTGATGTGTTTGTGTGTCCCAGACCAGTGCACCATGACCAGGTCCTATCTCTTCCTCCACAAGTTCTGGTTCTTCAGCACCATCTACTACTTCGGAAACTGGGTCTTTATCGGGGTGAGTCTGACATTCACCCCACACATCTGGCCACAGGCACACACCTGAGCACACACACACCTGACCACACACACAGCTGAGTACACACACAGCTGAGTACACACACACACCTGACCACACACACCTGAACACACACACACCTGACCACTCACACACCTGAGCGCGCACACACACCTGAACACACACACACCTGACCACACACAGCTGAGCACACACACAGCTGACCACACACACACCTGACCACACACTCATTGCTATGTTTTGCAACCGGAGCATCGACCAGAAGACCAAAAAACGGTCTTTCTGTCAGAAAAAAAAACTGCTGTCATTCAGTCATATTGTGACATATCTAGGTTAAATTTGGCACAGTTCTTCACTGTCATCTTGAAGCCTATCAGTCAAAGTTACATTTGATTTTTTGACACAAAGAAAGCGAGGGAATGTACACATTTCCATATGACACCCCTCTCAGCCATTTGGATTGTATTAATTTGTCCTACGTAACTAATGGAAAGACATCCATTCTAAACATCTGTACAAAATGTCAAGTCAATTGGACCTACGGTTTTCCAAAATTGTCACTGTACAGGAAAATCCATCATGGCCATCACTTTGAAAAACAAGGTCTGATGTGGGCCATTCTTGGTGTGGGAGTTAGTCATGGCATGTTGTATCAATGTGGCAAATGTAGTTTTTACCCATGAGATCATGAGATAGTAGTTTACTAATGATAATACCAACAAAACCATTAGGGTTCCTCCTGACAGAGGAATCCTAATTAAGGAACCTATGTTACTGTAACAAACAATATGTATGAAACCTATAGAATGTTAGTGTAATAATAGACCTATGTTCCTGGAATGACCGTCATTGATTGTTCATAATTGTTTTTTTGGACACAATTTAATAAACCTATGTTTCTGGAAGGGACACAATTTAATAAACCTATGTTTCTGGAAGGGACACAATTTAATAAACCTATGTTTCTGGAATGAACAATATAAGAGGCCTATGTTCCTGGAATTAATAATATGTAATATGAAAGCGACCTACAGTATGTTCCTGTTGTGAGCAATATTGAAGACATACAGTATATTTCAGTAAGGAACAATATTAATAGACTTACAGAATTTTCCTGAACAATATTTCACATGCTTATGTTCCTTTATACAACAGTAAGTTTTGACCAGATCATTTGATTGGACAAGAACCAATCCATAAGTAATGATGTAGTACTCATGGACCATCCCTGGGTCTTTCAACTGCAAATCACTCCACTATACAGATGTTCTTATAACCTTTAATTAAATTAACTATCGTATCTGTCTTAGATTGTAACAAACTTTGCACCGCAAAGATGAACATAATCCACAAATAACATTTGAATAATGAATGGTCATCAGGAGAGGATGAAGGACATGGGTTTTGCTAGACATAAAGCTCTACTGGGGCAGAGGTCCTTATTCATATCCCTTTCTTTTCTTCCAAGCTTGCTGCGCACAATGCACTACTCGGCTATAGAAACTCCCCTTGTTTAACCCACTGCACAACCGTTCAGGGACGCAAGTTTGATATCAACTTTGTCAAGGACATCAATAGTTAATGCGAGCGCACAGTTCTTTTTCGCATTCATTTGAGCGCAAATACAGTTCTTTTGATCTTCATGTAATATTGTTTTTATGTTTTAGTCAAAGTAAGATGATCAGTAGGCCTATCATTTAGAAACTATCTTTATTTTTGTAGTGTTTTCTTAGCCTATCTCAATTTGTCTCGACTTGTGTGCCGAGTCCGACACCTGGACTTCTGTGTCCGTGCTGCAGGGGCTATTTGGCAAGCTCAGAAGAGCGCGCTGACATGGAATTCTGTGGGCATCGGTTTGTGTTTTTGGTTAAACTGCTTTGATTTTACAAGCGTTGATTGGGATACTGCGTTTATTTTTTCTGGGATTATCAATCTAAATTAATGCACTGAGTAAATTGTTAAAACTCAAACTTTTGATTTTACTGAGGCACAGCAGATTTATACTGGGGCATATGTGCCCCAGTAAAAAGGGTCTAACGATTCCCCTGATGAAGGAACAGTAATGTGAAAACCTACAGGACGGCCAGTCGCTTGTGTGCAGCATTTTTTTTGGTGTTGCTTGGCAACAGTCCTATCCAAGTCCAGTTGTGTTGCCGGAGCCAATTAAAGGATCAAATAAATAAGGAAGTCATAATTTGTTGTCGTTTATTACCTGTCCGTTATCACAACTTGGCTGAAGGTCTGTGGTTATTCAATATAACAGCTCTCCCCTCGTGTGATATAGCTTAAATATGCCATATTTAATAGACCTGTTCCTATAATTACTAATATTAATAGACAAAGACCAATGTCCCCGAACAGTATATAATATAGTTACTGCATGTAACTGGACTGACTAACATGAGTAGACCTGTAATCAACAACAGTGTACCGTCCTGCTGTTATCAGAAGAGCACACGACTACCCCATATTTCAGGCAACGGATCAAAGCAGGCGGGAAGTAAACATCATCTGAACAGGCTGTTATCATCGGCCTTCAGTGCTTTCTAAATAGCATCTAAAGACTGTAGCATGTCTGGGCCTCTAGCACTGTTGTGGAGGACATGCAGGAAATCCGATGTTTTGATTACAGGGATCTAATATGTGTGTATGTTGGGCATCAGATGTTTCTTCAATTGATTAAATTGACTTAACATGTCGGACAATGTGTTAGTATGGAAATTGGAAAAACAGTTATGACAAAAATGGGTTGATTTAAAAGGGGTGGGGGGATTTCATAGGGCTCTACTTTAGGGGTGGTTGTGGTTTTGGTGACCCTTATTAGAAGATGGTGTCTAATGTAGTCATCTGTCGTGTGCTACAGGGACATCCAAGCACAATTTGTGATGTTTGTTTAAAATTCATTTGATTTACAATTGTATTAATCTCTGACATTCTCCCACAATTAACACACACACACACACACACACACAGGTGTTCCTGCTCGGCCTACTGGTGTCGTGCTGCAAGGGCAAGAAGTCCGTGATTGAGGGCGAGGTGGAGGCAGACGACTCGGACATGAGTGACGATGACTATGCCCACTGACCTGCTGCACACAGGGACAGCCTGCCCGCGGAGAGGGGAGGGAGGGGGGGGGGGGGGTGGGGGGAAGATATCATAACATGCTGGTACTTTTAAGATGGTTTCCAAAATGTTGGTATATGTTTATTTAAGAAACAATATGAAAATGCAGTATATAAATGACTGATTTCAACTTTTACTTTTTTCTTTGTTATTGCAGACGTTGCTATAGCCAAACGTACTAGTTGTTCAGTTGTGTTGAGTTTGTCCCGCCCTAGTTGGTCAGGTGTATCTGTACCTGCTGCGCCCTGTGATGTGGACGCTGTAGGAATCCCTGCTGGGTCCTAAAGTCTGCCTCAGATAGAAGTTGTCTTGCACACAGCTTTAATGTTGTTTAGATTGTCACTGATTGATTTGCCAGTGCTGAGGATATGAAGGGACAAGACGAGCAAATAAGATCTGAATCTGGAAGAGAAACTGTCTGTGCACAATGACAACTAGAGCATGGGTCTGCTGAGTAATTAAATATGGCTCATGGAGTGATGTCCTGATCTTTGCAAACAGGAACCATATGCTTAGATTTGATTGAATGATGGATTTCCTCTTTCATCTGCTCTGTGCCAGCTAAATGCATGAGGTAGTTTATAATCTACCTATCCGAACTCCATCACTGACAACTGCACATATATCACCCTTCCACATATTTAAAAATACAATGTAACATATGGTTCCCTTTTGTGCTGTGTATAACATATGGTTTGCTATGATTCTGTTGCTGTAGTTACCATGGTTTAGCTTTTTTTGTCTCAGGATACCTGGCCTCTATTGTTCGATTGATATGTTGTCTTTCTAACTATTACTGAGCATGATGTAATTTGACTACTACTGACAGTGTCCCTTATTTATATTGAATAAATTCTGAATTTGTTACCTATTGTTGCTTTTATAGAAACAACAAAAATATCTGCTGGACATGCAACAGAACACTATGTACAATACCTCAATACACACTTCACTGTACTGCAGTGGTACTACAACTACAATACTACAGTACAACTACTACAATTCAATCAGGAGAGACCTGGGATGAGTAAAGTGATATTTATTTGACAAAAGATGATGGATTTAACAACAGGTGTTTGGCGCTTAGACCCCACAGGGAAATAATGATAAATTTGCGTCGGTCCTGCAGCAGAAGAATCATCCCCCATAGAGTCCAGGCAGTGGCGGCAGCCGACCACCCAGGCAGAAGAGACAGAGCGACAGGGTGGCGACGGGGAGGTGGAGGGTCGCTCACAGTGCTAGCATGGACAAACTAAACAGGAAGAGAAACTTATTTAAAGGCACGGCAGCGGTTTGATAAGCTAGCGGAGAAGGGAGGTCACTGAACTAATTGATAGAATCCCGATGACAGCCCAGGCATTGAGGTGGAGGGAAAGGAGAGAGCGTGGGGAGTGAGTAGTGAGACATAATGGTGCGTGGCCCGAGCGTGCAGAGTTTGGTCTTGCCTGACTGAACTTGCGCTAAGCTTCATTACTAGTACAGTTACTACAGTACCTACTGTGTACTGTTTGGTCTGCCTATGCACTGTAACTGATCAGCGGTATAATTGACGGGGCACAGTCATGCCGCTTGAACACACACAAAAGGAAGTCATGAGTTCCCTTTGAACGCTGATGTCAGTGGTAATCAGTGGGATGCTGGTTATTGAGCTGGAGCCGGTTAGCTTGACGTGCCTACTGCAGGGGTGTGACAGGTTTGTTATCAGATCGCCAGGCTGTGAAAGAGCTGTGCAGCCACACGAAAGGCCCGGTCTTTAGCTCCACTGACCTGGGAAGAAATGGACTGTTATTTCATGGACGTCTGTAAGGAGCTAAGCTGTCGCGGGCTAGCTGGACGGGCTAGCTGTCGCGGGCTAGCTGGACGGGCTAGCTGTCGCGGACTAGCTGTCGCGGGCTAGCTGGACGGGCTAGCTGGACGGGCTAGCTGGGCGGGCTAGCTGGACGGGCTAGCTGGACGGGCTAGCTGGACGGGCTAGCTGGACGGCTATTGGTTTCACATGAGTTGGCATTCTCAAAGCCTACACTCACTGTCTTACAGGAAGCCACACTGCAGTCTGCTACGATGACGCGCAGTTAGTTTGCAATTAAAGTAAAGGAGGAGGGTGAACATGTGTACGTAAACAGCAGGTTGAAGCTGATGATTTCCCATGCCGCTATTTGCTGCTCGTCTGAAGATGGCTCTTCCGGGCTCTGCTCCTCTTCCTGCTGCTGACACCGCTGACCTGCCAGGGCTCCTGGAAACTGGGGTGGAATTATCTCTGACAGCAGATCATTTAGAGTTCTGATGAAGATTCTAGAACCCCAGTGTGATGGTCTCAGAGGACAGCTAGGAGGCGTCTGTGACTGACAGCTCCGTGGTATTGAAGCCCCGTGGAGAGAGAGGGGGCTGGAGAGGGCTGGACGGAGGGGAGAGAGAGAGAGGGGGGAGATGGGTAAGGATAGGAGAGAGAGGGGGGGAGGAAAAAGTGGGCGTGGGGGAGAAGCAGAAGAGGAGAGGAGTGGGGAGAAAAGAGAGGAGAGAGAGAGGCGTGGGGAGGAGAGAGAGGAGAGAGGCGTGGGGAGGAGAGAGGAGAGGAGAAAGAGAGGCGTGGGGAGGAAAGAGAGGAGAGAGGCGTGGGGAGGAGAGAGGAGAGGAGAAAGAGAGGCGTGGGGAGGAAAGAGAGGAGATGAGAGAGAGAGGAATGGGGAGGAAAGAGAGGAGAGGAGAGAGAGGTGTGGGGAGGAAAGAGAGGAGAGGAGAGAGAGGTGTGGGGAGGAAAGAGAAGAGAGAGGAGTGGGGAGGAGAGGAGAGAGAGGCGTGGGGAGGAGAGAGGAGAGAGAGAGGCGTGGGGAGGAGAGAGGAGTGGGGAGGAGAGAGGAGAGAGAGGCGTGGGGAGGAGAGAGGAGAGGAGAGAGAGGAGTGGGAAGGAGAAAGAGAGGCGTGGGGAGGAAAGAGAGGAGAGAGGCGTGGGGAGGAGAGAGGAGAGGAGAAAGAGAGGCGTGGGGAGGAAAGAGAGGAGATGAGAGAGAGAGGAATGGGGAGGAAAGAGAGGAGAGGAGAGAGAGGTGTGGGGAGGAAAGAGAGGAGAGGAGAGAGAGGTGTGGGGAGGAAAGAGAAGAGAGAGGAGTGGGGAGGAGAGAGGAGAGGAGAGAGAGGCGTGGGGAGGAGAGAGGAGAGAGAGAGGCGTGGGGAGGAGAGAGGAGTGGGGAGGAGAGAGGAGAGAGAGGCGTGGGGAGGAGAGAGGAGAGGAGAGAGAGGAGTGGGAAGGAGAGAGAGAGGCGTGGGGAGGAAAGAGAGGAGAGGAGAGAGGCGTGGGGAGGAAATACAGGAGAGGAGAGAGAGGCGTGGGGAGGAAAGAGGAGAGAGAGGCGTGGGGAGGAAAGAGGAGAGAGAGGCGTGGGGAGGAAAGAGGAGAGAGAGGCGTGGGGAGGAGAGAGGAGAGGAGAGAGAGGCGTGGGAAGGAAAGAGAGGAGAGGAGAGAGGTGTGGGGAGGAGAGAGAGGCGTGGGGAGGAAAGAGAGGAGAGGAGAGAGAGGCATGGGGAGGAGAGAGGGGTTGGGGGAGAAGCAGAAGAGGAGAGGAAGCCAGAGGGAAAGACGGACCAGTCCAGACCATTACTGCAGTGACCTCTGCACACATCAACTGTCTCCCAGAGAGAGGAGAGCTGTGTGTGCTGCTGCATGGATGCCGCCCAGGGCGGGAGCCTTTCACCAGGCACAGAAATCAACACATCCACATAACCACACACACGGATCACAAACACTCGCACCGGTCTTTTAACTCGAAATACACAACGGCTGACCAAGACTTGGTACATCCTTGCTTCTCTTTTGTTCGCTGCTATTGTGGAATGAGTCATAGTCGAGGGTGGAGGAGGGCTTAGGACCAGGGGGGATTAGTACAACCGATACAGTAATCTGAGTACACCCTCCGCAGCTAACAACACTGTCCACAATGAACAACAGGGCCTTCACTGCTGCCCTAAGCCCCAGGCTGTAGGAGGTCTCCATGGTGACAGGCTGGGTAGGCTGTAGGAGGTCTCCACCCTGGGACCATGGTGACAAGCTTGGGAAGCTGAAGGTCCCTTCAGGGTGCTGGGTCCGATTGACAGGCGACCATGTGACTCTGGTAGCTCTGTTGTTACTGCATTCTTCTCCTGATGTGTTTACAAGGGTCAATGTTGAGACAGAACGATGGGTGTTTACAGACACAAACAAATACACACTAACAAACACACACACTAACAAACACACACACTAACAAACAAAAACACCCTGCCCTCCCTGCCCTTGGCTTCCTGTGGGACATGTTAGAGTTGCTCTCAGACTCGACCCTCTCGGCCCGCTCTGACAAGCTGTCAGCCTTCCCTGACTCCATCAGGACTGTGGAGCACCACAAACACACCGCACTGGGCCACGAGAGCCCATGACCAAGGCCTTTACATGTTCATGACTAAGCATTTCCCAGTTTATGTCACACTGTACAAAAGGATATCATTCACCCTCAAGTTGAATCATAGTAGCTGCTTGAATACTCACATGGGCTACATGATGGACATGCTTATTGACTGTTTTATGAACCGATCTAGATTTCAAACTGCCTGAGACCCAACCACTGCCTTCCTTATCCTCCAAAAACTAAACAAATCTTCTCAGTGGTTGACAAACCACTCAGCCAATCAAGTCAGTGGCTGACACACTGTTGCTGAGAAGTTGGCCAGCTGATTGGTGAGTGCATCAGCTCAGCGCCACGCTGATTGAGGTGATGGAAATAGGAGCAACTTCAGACAGCTTGCCATTGGTGAACACTTGAATGCCCATTTGCAGTCTGTAAACAGAATGTTTGTCAAACTTGGATCGGAAGGGGAAAAAAGTACCACTTTCCACGCGGACAGTTTGTGTTTTGATGTTAATGTGAATATTAAGAGTACTGCTGTATGCAACATGTCAGTGGTGCTGTATGAGTACAGTATGTTGATGTGTGCGTGTGTTATGAGGAAGAAGAAGGCTGTGGCTGCAAGGACCTGTGAGCTTGCTATTCACCAGGAACACAGAGAGGAGCCAGTGGGATGGAGCCCATGTCTGTAAACAGGTTACTTTGAAGTTAAGAGGTACCATCTGGCCAACTGGATCATGAAACGAGCGTCGGTGCCAAGTGGCACAGGTGAATCAGCCAGGCGCCAGGCGCAATTGTAATCCTGCTCCCTTCAACAAACCAACCAGCCAGCGCGTGTTCGGATGGCCACCCATTTTGATTTAAAGAGACACAGCAATATTTCCTGCACTCTTGGAATGAAAGGGTTCTGATCATGTCAGGCGGTAAATGCGTAGTTCGGTTCAGAGCGTGGTCGTGCAGTCAAGGTTTGGTTCAGAGCGTGGTCGTGCAGTCAAGGTTTGGTTCAGAGCGTGGTCGTGCACTCAAGGTTTGGTTCAGAGTGTGGTCGTGCACTCAAGGTTTGGTTCAGAGCGTGGTCGTGCAGTCAAGGTTTGGTTCAGAGCGTGGTCGTGCACTCAAGGTTTGGTTCAGAGCGTGGTCGTGCACTCAAGATTTGGTTCAGTGATGTGAAACAGACAAGGTTCAGACAGGAAGACTCAGAGGGAGGTAATAATAACACTTGTTTGCAATACAACACATTGGTCTTGGAGTCTATGGTTCTGCTATGGGCCTACGGGTTGGTTAAAGAGGGGGTGGGGGGGGGGGGGGGGGTTGGGATGAGGGAGGGGGTCAGTTTAAGGGGGGGGGGGTATAAATGGGAGGGGGGTTGCTTAAAGTGGAGGGGTGTGTTTGGTGGGGTCATTAAGAGGGGTTGGTTGGTTTCAGGGGGAGGGATTAGTTTGGGGGGGGTTAAGGGGGAGGGGTTAGATTAGAGGGGGGGGGTTAGTTTAGTTTTGCAGCTGCATTTTAAGGTTAGGGTTAGGGAGGGAGTCAGATGGCTGAGCGGTGAGGGAATCGGGCTAGTAATCTGATGGTTGCCAGTTTGATTCCCAGCCGTGCAAAATGACGTTGTGTCCTTGGGCAAGGCACTTCACCCTACTTGCCTCGGGGGGAATGTCCCTGTACTTACTGTAAGTCGCTCTGGATAAGAGCGTCTGCTAAATGTAATGTAAATTTTGCTAGTCAGCAGCAGGGAGCTGTCCAGGGTGCTGAACACTACCCCCTGTCTGTCTCACCTCACTGTAGACCTGAACACTACCCCCTGTCTGTCTCACCTCACTGTAGACCTGAACACTACCGCCTGTCTGTCTCACCTCACTGTAGACCTGAACACTACCGCCTGTCTGTCTCACCTCACTGTAGACCTTAACACTACCCCCTGTCTGTCTCACCTCACTGTAGACCTGAACACTACCGCCTGTCTGTCTCACCTCACTGTAGACCTGAACACTACCCCCTGTCTGTCTCACCTCACTGTAGACCTGAACACTACCCCCTGTCTGTCTCACCTCACTGTAGACCTGAACACTACCCCCTGTCTGTCTCACCTCACTGTAGACCTCAACACTACCCCCTGTCTGTCTCACCTCACTGTAGACCTGAACACTACCGCCTGTCTGTCTCACCTCACTGTAGACCTGAACACTACCGCCTGTCTGTCTCACCTCACTGTAGACCTGGACACTACCCCCTGTCTGTCTCACCTCACTGTAGACCTGAACACTACCGCCTGTCTGTCTCACCTCACTGTAGACCTGGACACTACCTCCTGTCTGTCTCACCTCACTGTAGACCTGAACACTACCCCCTGTCTGTCTCACCTCACTGTAGACCTGAACACTACCCCCTGTCTGTCTCACCTCACTGTAGACCTGAACACTACCCCCTGTCTGTCTCACCTCACTGTAGACCTGAACACTACCCCCTGTCTGTCTCACCTCACTGTAGACCTGAACACTACCCCCTGTCTGTCTCACCTCACTGTAGACCTCAACACTACCCCCTGTCTGTCTCACCTCACTGTAGACCTGAACACTACCGCCTGTCTGTCTCACCTCACTGTAGACCTGAACACTACCGCCTGTCTGTCTCACCTCACTGTAGACCTGGACACTACCCCCTGTCTGTCTCACCTCACTGTAGACCTGAACACTACCGCCTGTCTGTCTCACCTCACTGTAGACCTGGACACTACCTCCTGTCTGTCTCACCTCACTGTAGACCTGAACACTACCCCCTGTCTGTCTCACCTCACTGTAGACCTGAACACTACCCCCTGTCTGTCTCACCTCACTGTAGACCTGAACACTACCGCCTGTCTGTCTCACCTCACTGTAGACCTGAACACTACCCCCTGTCTGTCTCACCTCACTGTAGACCTGAACACTACCCCCTGTCTGTCTCACCTCACTGTAGACCTGGACACTACCCCCTGTCTGTCTCACCTCACTGTAGACCTGAACACTACCCCCTGTCTGTCTCACCTCACTGTAGACCTGAACACTACCCCCTGTCTGTCTCACCTCACTGTAGACCTGAACACTATCCCCTGTCTGTCTCACCTCACTGTAGACCTGAACACTACCGCTTGTCTGTCTCACCTCACTGTAGACCTGGACACTACCTCCTGTCTGTCTCACCTCACTGTAGACCTGAACACTACCGCCTGTCTGTCTCACCTCACTGTAGACCTGAACACTACCCCCTGTCTGTCTCACCTCACTGTAGACCTGAACACTACCGCCTGTCTGTCTCACCTCACTGTAGACCTGAACACTACCCCCTGTCTGTCTCACCTCACTGTAGACCTGAACACTACCCCCTGTCTGTCTCACCTCACTGTAGACCTGGACACTACCCCCTGTCTGTCTCACCTCACTGTAGACCTGAACACTACCCCCTGTCTGTCTCACCTCACTGTAGACCTGAACACTACCCCCTGTCTGTCTCACCTCACTGTAGACCTGAACACTATCCCCTGTCTGTCTCACCTCACTGTAGACCTGAACACTACCGCCTGTCTGTCTCACCTCACTGTAGACCTGGACACTACCTCCTGTCTGTCTCACCTCACTGTAGACCTGAACACTACCGCCTGTCTGTCTCACCTCACTGTAGACCTGAACACTACCCCCTGTCTGTCTCACCTCACTGTAGACCTGAACACTACCCCCTGTCTGTCTCACCTCACTGTAGACCTGAACACTACCCCCTGTCTGTCTCACCTCACTGTAGACCTCAACACTACCCCCTGATTGTCTCACCTCACTGTAGACCTGAACACTACCGCCTGTCTGTCTCACCTCACTGTAGACCTGAACACTACCCCCTGTCTGTCTCACCTCACTGTAGACCTGAACACTACCCCCTGTCTGTCTCACCTCACTGTAGACCTGAACACTACCCCCTGTCTGTCTCACCTCACTGTAGACCTGAACACTACCCCCTGTCTGTCTCACCTCACTGTAGACCTGAACACTACCCCCTGTCTGTCTCACCTCACTGTAGACCTGAACACTACCCCCTGTCTGTCTCACCTCACTGTAGACCTGAACACTACCCCCTGTCTGTCTCACCTCACTGTAGACCTGAACACTACCCCCTGTCTCTCTCACCTCACTGAAGAGACATCGAGCCTAGTAAAAGGTACCTTAACCTGTTAAAGAGTAGCGTCACAAATATGTGATCGTTTGAATGTGGGTCCCACAGCGTAACATCACAAATATGTGATTTCGAACATTCCCATTGAATATTTTCCGATAGACAAAAACTATGCGACAAATGCTTTATTATGGCTTCAGAATGTACTAATGAGAAGGCTAACAAGTAACACTAGCATGGTAGTAGCATTGCTACAAGTATTATACTAGGTAACCTAGCCCGGAAGCTAACTAAAGCTAGCTAGCTACCGTTACGGAAGAATAACTTACGCTGTGGGGGCCGTCGGAATTATTGACTCACTAATCTAAAGGTTAAGTAAGACCCGGTTTTAAATTACAACATTACTTTCAGCTCTCCAAAAAACACATTTGCAAATATAATTTTTTCTGAAAGACCACATTTTTTATAGCCAATGCGTCATATTGTCTTGCCTTGCAATCCCATTGGATAAATGAGGTCTTTCAAAAAAAAAGAAATGAGCAATTCGAGAGCTAAAAGTGACGTTGTAATTTTACAACCAGGGGTCTTACAGGGTTTTAAGGGGAGGGAAAGTAACTCAGGTGCACTTGATATGCATCACAGATGGTGCTGAAGGAGCCGTTACAAAGGCTTTGTTGTCGTGGGGGAGACAAATCGAACCCTGCGGTCTGAAGCATCACAAAATCGAGTCACAAATTGTATAGACTAAAGTAAGAGGCTTGATGTTTGAAGAAAGAATCAAGCTAGTCCAGTAACATTTACATTACATTTATGCATTTAGCAGACACTTTTATCCAAAGCGACTTCCAAGAGAGAGCTTTACAAAAGAGCAACAGTAAAATATTTCGCAGCGAGTACAAGAATTTGAAACTGTTACAACTAACCAACAAGAGCAACAAGTCTCTCAATACGAGTCATGGTGATCCTGGAGGAAACTAACATCAGGTCCAGCCAAGCATTCCTAAGTGCAACATACACCAGAGAATACATACCTGCCAATAAATCCGACATATCCACATGCAAAACTGCAAAAGGTTGGCCTCATCTAGAACATCTAGCTGATGAGATGCCATCTGAACTTGACTGTGAAGTTGGATTGCTGATTGGCTATAACTGCGTCCAAGTCTTGCTTCCAAGAAATGTGGTCAGTGGCGAAGAAGGCCAGCCATTTGCCCGGAAGTCTGTGTTGGGGTTGTGCATCATTGGCTACAGTGATTTTGATGGTGATTTTGAAGATGAAATCGGAGTCAGTCATCGAATAATCTCAAGAGAAATCTTTCCAGCCACTCAACCACCTCTCAGACTCAAGTCTGAGGTCCACTTTGTGTGCCGGACTAAAGTGAAGGAAATACTTACTCCAGCAGACATGGTAAAGATCTTTGAGTTAGATTTCACAGAGAGGACTGGCAAAGATGTAGCCATGTCCTAAGAAGACCTGTGTTTTTTAGCCAAGCTGAAACAAGGTATCAAGCAGAAGGAGGACGGGCATTTAGCGATGACACTGCCCTTCAAAGAAGAAAGGTCAATTCTGCCAGACAACAAGGCTCGTGCAGAACATCGACTTCAGTGTCTAAAGAGACGCTTCAGGAAAGATGGACCGTACTATAAAGACTACATGGCCTTCATGGCGGATATTATTGCCAGAGGCGATGCAGAAAAGGTTCTGGAGTGGGAGATGCTTTAACTCTGCTCTTAAGAAGATGACAGATCATGTGTCATACAGATGTACGTGTTTGAAAATTAAAAAACAATAACTCTCTAATAATAACTACTCTCTCCAGTGAAGCATAGCAACAACAGGAAGCCAGTGTGCATCTCTCAACTTGCCTTCACAGCAGCGTTGTCTTGAAGGTGACCTTTGACCTGGGGCTGCCTGGGGAAATCAGGATGTTGTTGTCAGGTGTGTTGGAGGGTCATGACGTGACACCCTCCAGGGTTCAGGGAAGCAGGCCAAGCCCTGAGGCCCTGGCTGAGCTGTGAAGTACATGTCACCTTCTCTCTCTTCAATCTCTCTACATCTCTCTCTCTCTTTGTCTCTCTCTCTATGACGCTCTCTGTCTCTCCTTTTCTCTCTCCCTCTCTCTCTTTGTCTCTCTCTACCTCTCTCTCTCTCTCCATCTCTGTCTCTCTTCTCTCTCTACATCTTTCTCTCTCATCTCTCTCTCTCTCTCTCTCTCTCTCTCTCTCTCTCTGTCTCTTTCTCTATGACTCTCTCTGTCTCTCCTTTTCTCTCTCCCTCTCTCTCTTTGTCTCTCTCTACCTCTCTCTGTCTCTCTCCATCTCTGTCTCTCTTCTCTCTCTACATCTTTCTCTCTCATCTCTCTCTCTCTCTCTCTCTCTCTCTCTCTCTCTCTCTCTCTCTCTCTCTCTCTGTTTTTCTCTCTTCTCTCTCTATATCTTTCTTTCTCTCATCTCTCTCTTTCTCTCTCTCTCTGTGTCTCTCTCTGTCTCTCTCTATCTGTCTCTCTCTCTTCTCTCTCTACTGGGCACCAGTACTGACAGGAAGTGCCTTGATCTCCACCCCCTCATGATGGTGGTAAGGATGTTTAGAGTACTGATATCTGATGCTGACCATGCTGCTGACCATAGCTGCTGTCACCTCTGGCCCTCAGCTTCAGGAAGTGGAGGGTTCGGCTTCAGGAAGGGGAGGGGTCTGTTTCAGGAAGGGGAGGGGTCTGTTTCAGGAAGGGGAGGGGTTGGTTTTAGGAAGGGGATGGGTCGGCTTCAGGAAGGGGAGGGGTCGGTTTCAGGAATTGGAGGGGGATTTTTCAGGAAGGGGAGGGGTCTGTTTCAGGAATTGGAGGGGTCTGTTTCAGTAAACGTAGTGGTCTGTTTTAGGAAGGGGAGGGGTCTGTTTCAGGAAGGGGAGGGGTCTGTTTCAGGAAGGGGAGGGGTCAGCTTCAGTGAGGGACAGAGTTAGGATTATTATAGGAATGGATGCTTATATTTTGTGGGGTTTTGTTGTGATAAGATTATGTGTGATGAGATAATGTATTTTTCTGTTTGTGTTTGTGTAAAATAAATAAATAAATACTGAATATTTCTGAGTTTTTATACGTGTGCTTTCGTGGGTGTGAAGGTGTGTGTGTGTGTATGTCCGTGGGTGCGTTTGTGTGTGTGTTTGTGTGCGTGTGTGCACACAGGATCATCAGAAGACATGAAGTAGAGAGCCCTGCAGTTTGTTTACTGCCAAACAATGACAGTGTTTCCCAGCAGAACGGTGAAATAGCATAACAACGTTACATAACAACATTACCCAAATCTCCGTACATACTGGAGCTCCTATGTGCCTGGTAAATACTGACTGTTCCTTGACTCTGACCAACAAAATACTGTTCAAATTGTGCACTTCTGATCCGTGATGTTTTGCTATAATTTCTATTTGCTCTGCACATGCACGCAGCTGCTGAGCATCTGCTAAATTAAGTAAAAAAATAAATAATATTATACCTTTAAATGTATTGGATCAATACATCTTCTTTGTCTGTGTTCAACATGGGTAGATCTTGGTATAGGATTAATAAATGAAGGATAAGACATGTGGATAGATTTCCCTTGAACCTTTGCTTATTTGCCGTAGTACATAGCTCATGGACATGGGGCTCTTGGGTGTCCTTCCTTGGGACTTCCTTGTGCCAGTGGTTGAGCGGGAGGAGGGGTGAGGAGGGGTGTGTGAGGGTGAGGAGGGAGAACATAGGAGAACATAGGACTGGGCTGCAGGAGAACATGGGAGAATGTAGGTGATTACTGTAGGGGAACATGGGAGAACGTAGGACAGGACTGCAGGAGAACATGGGAGAACGTAGGTGATTACTGTAGGAGAACATGGGAGAACGTAGGACAGGACTGCAGGACAACATGGGAGAACGTAGGTGATTACTGTAGGAGAACGTAAGTGATTACTGTAGGAGAACATGGGAGAACGTAAGTGATTACTGTAGGAGATTGAAGGAGCGTAAGTAGGAGGTTGTAGAATTGCTTCGGATCTTGTGTTTACACAGTTACACATAGTAGTCAATTTATTCTGAAAAAGAACCAGACGCCAGAAATCTAGTTTCTCTAAGTGGCTGTTATCCAGCCACAAGACACATCGGCTTGGCACAAATCACGTCTAACAAGCCTACACAGATTGACATTAAATACTTTAGTATCATAAATGTATTGAGTTTGTCAGATGTTTACACAAATTCATAACATAATCCAAGTTTTGAGGCTCTACAATAGTGCATGGCTCAGGTGCATCGTAATAAAGTAATTGGCCAAATATATATTGAATCAGTGTCGGATTTCACTTCAGCCAATTACAGTTTTAGACACTACCCGGAGCCTAATCAATTTTAGACTGCGTGTTAAGAATGCGGAGACTTGACAGGGTTGCATCCCAAATCGCATATTTAAACTTTTGACTTTTAGTAAGTACTGCAGCTGCCCTTACAAATTCCACTATGTTCGCAGAGTGGAGTATGCGTACAGCTGGGAACACATGGTGTCATATAAGCGTGCCTTGAACTGGTGCAGACAAGTTCTTTTCGGTTCGCTATGGTGGTAATAAACGTGCTATCAACGCTGTTGTATCGTTTACTCTAGTTTACAGCTTACTGGCTATGTAGCTGTATGTTGGAAGATATATTTGAGGTATTTTAAAGGCGTCCTGTATTAGACATGAACTCTTTGATTTTCTGCTGTACCGTCTGGATAAAGCAAAATGTATCAAATGCAATATATAAATATAATTTCCTGGCATACTAAATAGAATGTTGGAATGTGTATTGAGATGCACACAGAGCAGTAGGTCGCTTGTAGAAAACCCTGCGTGTTGACTTCAACCCATGATCAATCTAGCAGCGCATTGTGGGGCTGAAAAGAATCGCGAGTTCGTGAGTTCTCATCCGATGAAAGTAGAGAAGTAATTCCATTCTCCCTCCCGTCCTCCTCCTTCAGATTGGCAGGCTACTAGTGTTTCGGAAGCGTAACTTCTCCCTCACCGCGCTCTGCGGCTACAGTGACTGCAGTACTGTCAACCACATCCGTCAGACAGAACAAACAAGATTTCCCGTAAACCCGCTAAACGTCTCAGTGGCCAAATCTTGACTGATCTTATCCGGTTAACCTTCTGGGGGCTCGGCGCCCAGCGAGCCTGCCGTAGCAAACCCACCAGGGTGTGAAAGTTAGCTGCCAAAGTCACGAGCCAGATAGGCTGAAGGCCCTGAGACTGGGTTGGGGAGGCGGGATGTGTGTGTGTGTTGCGGTGGGTGAAGGATGAAGGCAGCGGATGTTTATTTGAAGGGACAGTGTCTGAGTGGTGCGTGAGGTCAGTCATTTGAAACTTATTTGCCCCGCTGTACTTTTCAAACTGACAGAGGAGCCTTCTGAAGTAGGCTTGTGGAAATGACACACTCACACAGAGACACACTCTCTCTCACACACACACACACACACACACACACACACACACACACACACACACACACACACACACACACACACACACACACACACACACACACACTGTACAGACACACTAATGATAACACACACACTGTACACACACTAATGATAACCTTTTCATATTATTGACAACCAAGCAGACTTCAAACATCTCATCTCATTATATATCTGGACAAGACAGGAACTTGACAATCTGAAGGCAGAGTCTGGTTCCACGAAGTGTGATGTTTCAATCCCAGCCCAATGGCCCAAGTGTTGCTGAATTATTAAACGAGAACCTGCTGTGATTGTCTGCCCTTGTTACTTTCAACACCAGAGAGACTGTTCTGGAATACCTGTGGATGAAGCGTTTGACAAACCTGAATAACGAGCGAGCACACAGACTTCACACACCCTCTGAAGCAGTACGAACATATTTCCTCTTTTATTTACATTCCTTTTTCAAATGTTAACATTTTTCGCTATAACTCTTGATCAGGTTGGCATTTTTTCTCATTAAAATAAATTGGCACAAGTAAAACATATGTAGACAAAGGTTTATTTACAACATACAACATGTTTGTTTTTAAATATTTTATACAGGACTGCAGATGAGACAGCTTGCTGGGATCCTTCAAGCAGATTCTGCAGTATTAAAGTTGTGAAATATATTATTCATATAAAAGTGACTATTACCTTTATTGCATTTAAAGCAATGAAGAATGTAGCTTGACAAACATTCATTTTTATATGACAGAAAAATCCTCTCTTTGCCTCTTGTTTTTATATTATAAAGTAAAAAGTGTAGTAATGGCCAAACAGACTGTTATAAACTTTTTAAAAACCTGCTTAAATATATACATTGTGCTTCTGGGTTCAGTTTTGTCAAATAAAATCTGGACCCAAGGAAGCTGGGACTGCATGGCCTGACGTTTGCGTTAGATGGTTTTCATCTAGAAAGATAATCACCCTTTACAGCCAATTCTTCCACAATTACTGGGAAACACAAGATGGTAATATAGTACACCTGGCTGCCCGGCAACAAGTACACTAGTGAGAATACAAAAAGTAACACTGATGTTTTTTGTCTTTTTTTTTTATATTTTTGTTGTTGTTGTTGTAGATCTCTTCCACCTCTCTTATGTCCTCCTCATATTGGCACGATAAGTCCCTGCCACACCTTAATATTCCAGATATGTATGCCAAGGCTGTTTAGAAAAGTCACTTTTTTTCCTTTCTACTTCAGTGCAAAATACATCACTTCCTGTGAGCTTCCTGGTTTGCTCAGCGTTTCCTAGTTGTCCTGCCGCTCTTCTAGACCTCGGTCTGGAAGTCTCCTTCCTGCACGTCCAGGGGCAGGTTGACACACTTCTCCCACTCCGCAGCAGTCATCTCCAGCGAGTCCTTGGGGTCGGGCTGCAGTACATTCATAGTGGCGTAGTTCTGGTACTCACAGGCAGGGTTGTAGGACTCCCAGGGGTTCTTGTTCTGCATGGACTTGTCCTGGCACAGAGAGGGGAGGGGTTAGGAGCGCGCCGCGCCACACAGAGCAACTTAACCTTCACTGTTTCCCTCAACGCTAACAGCACGACTGCTCCACATGGCCATGGTCGTGAACATGCGGGTAAATCAAACGAATATATAAACAAATGAAGAGATGCTAGACGCCCGTGCTCCTGGTGAGCAGGCTGCCTGGTTGAGCAGGATGGTGTAATGGTGCTGTAAGAACACAGGAGGGCTGACTTCTGCTGCAGAAGATGGTAAGACTGCTGTATCATGAGGTTAGGATGGATCCTGCACTCCCAACACACTGGCCCCCCACACATTGGCCCCCCACACACTGGCCCCCCACACACTGGCCCCCCAACACACTGGCCTCCCACACATTGGCCCCCCACACACTGGCCCCCCACACACTGGCCCCCCAACACACTGGCCTCCCACACATTGGCCCCCCACACACTGGCCCCCCACACACTGGCCCTCCAACACACTGGCCCCCCAACACACTGGCCCCCCACACACTGGCCCCCCACACACTGGCCCCCCACACACTGGCCCCCCACACACTGGCCCCCCAACACTCTGGCCCCCCAAACACTGGCCCCCCACACACTGGCCCCCCACACACTGGCCCCCCACACACTAGCCCCCCAACACACTGGCCCCCCAACACACTGGCCCCCCACACACTGGCCCCCCACACACTGGCCCCCCACACACTGGCCCCCCACACACTGGCCCCAAGTGGAAAGATCAGTTTCCATTCAGGGAATAATAAACGCAGGGGTTTCTGGTTTTTGAATGTTGTCTACTTTCTACAGGCCAGCCAGCTCTGCAGTATATTCATTCCAGGGGAAAAGGAGGAAGAGAGAGAATGAAAGAATAAAATGAATTTCTATACAAATGTCCTCGCAATGGTTACTAAGCAAAAAGCAACAAATTACACCATGCTGCAGTGCTGATTGAAATGTGAGTGAAAGAGGATTACAACACCCTTAACACTGGGCCAGCAGTACAGGACTACAGATACAACACTGGGCCAGCACTACAGGACTACAGATACAACACTGGACTACAGGAGCCGAGTGCACCAGCTGGGCGTAAAAAAGTTGGTCTTAACTCCTACGTTGGTCTTAGTTACGTCCGACTTTGTGATTTGAATTTACACCGAGTGCACCAAGCTTGACAGGCCACGGTCATAGCTACGCCTGGTTTTAAGATGCGCGTCCTTGTGAAAATGCGAAAGCGTCGATCGTTGCCAAGCAACACATTTAATCTATGCCTATCCAAAGCGCACTTAGCTAGCCTATCTCCCTTCAAAACAAGCCATGGATTTTAACAAGAAAGAAAAGGAAAATACATTTTACTGATAGAGAAATTAGAAAACTTCTAGAGTTGTTTACTCAGAATAGAAGCGTGCTCACGGGGAAATGTAATAATATCAACACAAACAAACAGAAACAATCAGCTTGGAAATCGATCACCAATAAAATTAACAGTGGATTTGTGCGATCACGGACAACTTTTTCTCGCCTTAATGCCCTTTCCATATGTTGCCTATAAACAAGACGCGCTGCATGTGCGATCAAACTGTTGTACATTATAATTACCATGGATATTAGTCCGATTTTCCAACTTACGCCTGCTCCCCACTAGGAGTAAAATGTACACCCAGGTGCAGCACATAAAGGGCTTAAGTCTAACTGGTGCACTAGTCGTAATTTTAAGTTAGTCGTAACTTTCAGTTCTACGTCGGACGTAGCGTTACACCCAGGCGTACACCCAGCTGGTGCACTCGGCTCCAGGACTACAGATACAACACTGGGCCAGCACTACAGATACAACACTGGGCCAGCACTACAGGACTACAGATACAACACTGGACTACAGGACTACAGATACAACACTGGGCCAGCACTACAGCACTACAGATACAACACTGGACTACAGGACTACAGATACAACACTGGGCCAGCAGTACAGGACTACAGATACAACACTGGGCCAGCACTACAGGACTACAGATACAACACTGGATTACAGGACTACAGATACAACACTGGGCCAGCACTACAGGACTACAGATACAACACTGTGCCTGGACGACAGGACTACTGGACTACAGATACAACACTGGGCTACAGGACTACAGGACTACAGATACAACACTGGGCCAGCACTACAGGACTACAGATACAACACTGGATTACAGGACTACAGATACAACACTGGGCCAGCACTACAGGACTACAGATACAACACTGTGCCTGGACGACAGGACTACAGGACTACAGATACAACACTGGACTACAGGACTACAGGACTACAGATACAACACTGGGCCTGGACGACAGGACTACTGGACTACAGGACTACAGATACAACACTGGGCTACAGGACTACAGGACTACGGATACAACACTGGGCCAGCACTACAGGACTACAGATACAACACTAGGCCTGGACGACAGGACTACTGGACTACAGGACTACAGATACAACACTGGACTACTGGACTACAGGACTACAGATACAACACTGGACCTGGACGACAGGACTATGGGACTACAGGACTACAGATACAACACTGGGCTACAGGACTACAGGACTACAGATACAACACTGGGCCAGCACTACAGGACTACAGATACAACACTGGGCTACAGGACTACAGATACAACACTGGGCCTGGACGACAGGACTACAGGACTACAGATACAACACTGGACTACAGGACTACAGGACTACAGATACAACACTGGACTACAGGACTACAGGACTACAGATACAACACTGGGCCTGGACGACAGGACTACTGGACTAAAGGACTACAGATACAATGGAATGTATCTGTAATGTGGTTGGTATGGATCTTTTTGTCTCTATATCCTCAGGGCCAGTCTTCCTCAGTCTGTCCTCTCCATAACCCAGTCACGGCAGCCGTGGGTTCTGTAGTCATGAGCCACTTCCAAACCAAATCCCAAAACCCAAGACCTGCACTGCACCAGCCGCTGCCCTGGGTGAGTTTGTAGAGATGGTGATAGATTACAGTCAGCCATGCATTAATGAGGGAATGGAGGGGGGGTCAATCATGTAGATACATGTATGTGAATAAAATGTAAAAAGTGCATTTCAAGATTAATGGCCTCCTGCTGTGTTTGAATGGATGGACCGACTGAACCCAAACACCCCCTGACACTGCTGCAGCCCCCTTCACCCCGCTTTCCTCACCCCCCTAACCCTTCTGCCCCCACGACACCCACACCACCCCACCCACCGCTCAGAAAGCCCACACACTTCTGCTGTTTTTTTCCTTCCACATGAGTTCATTTCTGGACAACGGCTGTTTTGCCCAATTATTTTCCTTTTCTCAGTCTATTGCTGGGCGGATGGCTAACTCAGGGCATTGTTACCATTGAATGCGTTGCCCCCCCCACTGACCCCCCTCCATCGACCCCCCCCTCCACATCTTCCCTGTCGTTGCTGATATCCTGTTACTCACCATGCCGGCCATATTTGGTATGTCTCGAAATCGGTCCAGGGTTTGAAATTTCTGATTCAGTTCCTGGAAGAGCTCCATATGTCTTTTCCTGGTGTGCATGACCTTCTGTAATGGCAAGGGGTTCGTGGTGTTTAATCATTGCCAATCACGGAACAGCAGCTTTCCTCTCCAGCCCCTCAGCATCTCTCTGGGCTTCAGTCTCTGTTCCACTGCATGACGGCAGCTAGGACAACGGGCAATTTAGTCTCCGCCAAATAACTTATCAAGGCCTTACCTCTGTGTTAGCGTGTTCTCAGATTGGGGGGAAATGAGCCTAAATAAGGAGGTGGATTGTGTTCGTCTCTCTCCTTGGGCCAGAGAGCCAAGGTAATCATTCATTAAAACAAGTGCATCAAGTCAGATATGAAATGTGCATATGACTTTCAAAAAAGCATATCGTTTGGAAATCAACTGATAGCCAATGGATGTAGGAGATGGAGCAGGAGAGGGTGTTGATGAGAACCTGCATGTCAGGTGACAGCTATGCTTTTACCTTAACTACACCAGACTCACATAAATCTAGACCCTGTCAGCATCATGCTACTTCAATAAGCTTAAGTGCTGCACAACACCGTGGTAAATTAAATGGTGCAACTCAAATGCTACAAACTAGCCCTTGAGAGTTTGAAAAAGCCACAGCCATGCACTTAGCAAACCTGTACTTTACTTACTTCAAAGTCCATGTCCGAATACCGAGACTTTCTTCTCTGTGAAGACAGAAGAGAACACAGAAGGTCAGACGAAGATTTAACATCCAGGAGCAGCACAAGATAAAACACTGATACACTGAAGCACTGCTGATTAATGCTCCTGTAACCAAGCATTACCCTTCATCATGTCCCACTGTTGAATAAGGATGTTTGGGGTTAGATCTTCTCTAATATACGAGCAAGACATTTTCCCAGGCTCCCTATTTCACTTTGCTGCAGGTGACAACACCATGCCAGTAGGACTATGCTGCAGGTGACAACACCATGACTGTAGGACTATGCTGCAGGTGACAACAGTGACGTGCGGTGATGTCAGTAAGAGGATAGGCACTGAGTTATGAAAGCCAGATTACCTAATTTATTGTTAGGCTAATATGTCAAAACAGTAAACGCAGTAAAATAAATAGCCAATCTTTTCTTCCATACCAGTCTTTTTGAAACGATCGAAAACATGTTGTCTCTCTTGCTATTAACTCCTTTTTTGAATAAAATCGAGCTTGGAGAAATTCCTCAACTCTGTGATATCGGCAGACACCGCTGCTGTCATTTTGACTTGAACTTTGCGGGGATTACGTTTACAATGTAATGACGTTAGCTGCGCAAATGTCCAGTAATATCTCGATTTTAAGGACAGTAGGACTATGCTGCAGGTGACAACACCGTGACAGTTCGACTATGCTGCAGGTGACAACACCGTGACAGTAGGACTAGGCTGCAGGTGACAACACCGTGACAGTTGGACTATGCTGCATGTGACAACACCGTGACAGTAGGACTATGCTGAAGGTGACAACACCGTGACAGTAGGACTATGCTGCAGGTGACAACACCGTGACAGTAGGACTATGCTGCAGGTGACAACACCGTGACAGTAGGACTATGCTGCAGGTGACAACACCGTGACAGTAGGACTATGCTGCAGGTGAAAACACCCTCTCGTACCTCCAAGGAGCTCATGGAGATGGTGGAGCCGGTCTCGCTCCTCGACAGCCCTCCGCTCTCCTCCATCTCGGCCAGGAAGTTCTTGACGGCTGTGCGGGGCTCGAAGGGCAGGCTCTGCATGTGCTCCTGCTGTTCCAGGCCCAGCTGCTCCATGCCGGCCGGGCCCATGCCGAACTCAGGGCTCATCTTGTAGTGCTGCATCAACCGCTCGTGAGGGAGCGTATCCATGGTGATGTTCATCTTGCTGTCGTCCTTCACCAGGGTGGGGATGCTCCCCGGCCCCACGCCCGTCGCCGTGGAAACCCTGGGCATGACGATGTAGTCCTGCTCCATCATCTGGCCCTGGGGGGCATGGCCGCCCATGTCCTGGTCACTGTGGCGCAGCGCGTCGTCCGTGCAGAGGTACACGGTGCGCCGCATGTCGGAGGGGCCGTCGCCCATGCAGGGATCCCCCAGGGGCATGTGCAGGCCAGACGGCTGCTGGATGATCACCTTGGAGATGATGTTGCCCGGCAGCGTGGAGTAGCTGAGTCCCTCGGGGCTCTTCTCGTCCTCCTCGTCGTTCAGGGAGATGCGGGAGAGGGTGCCGGTGATGGTGGCCGCACGGCATGAGCCCATGTCCTTGTGGAGGGCTGGAGGATGAGGATGGGGGGGGGGGGGGGGGGGGGGTTAGGTCAATTTGTGATAGGTCATGTCACACTTGTAGTATTCCTGTCTGTCTGTGTGCCTGCCTGTCTGTCTCTATAACTCTCTGTATGTCTATCTATCTGCCTGTCTGCCTGCCGGCTTGCCTGTCTCTATGTCTCTCTGTACATCTATCTATCTGCCTGCCTGCATAATGATCAACTCAAGGTCAAGGTCTAAAGTTATACTCAAGTAATGCATGTTGAGCAGAGGAATGGAAATGTCTGGAGTGGTGTAACAACATGACATCAGTCATGTGTTAGACGACCACCTGGCTGTGTGACAGACAAGCTGGTTCAAAAGGCTCTGCCATCTAATACCAGAGGATCAGGAGGGCCTAGGACAGATTTCCAGCCGGCCGAAATCTTTTCATCTCCGAGGGGTTAGGTTCACCTTGGGCTCTCAAAAAACACCGCCAGACAGGCAGACAGACAGGCAGGAAGACAGGTAGGCTGCGCTAGCTTGTCTGCCCGTCTGCCTGTTTCCGAGAGCTGTGCTGGCGTGGTGTCGGAGGGGCATTTTAATCTTCGCCTGGCGAGTCCTGAGGGAATTACCTCAGCCATGCAGGAGCCGACTGCAAGGACACCACACGGTCACAGACGATCCAATCAGAACGGCCCGTTTTGTTTGGTCCTGGACCACAGCACTGAGCGGTCCAGGGTGATAAAACAGACACAACACTGGGCTGTCGTGGAGTGTGTGAGTGTGTGTGTGTGTGTGTAAGAGAGAGAAAACAGAGAGAGGAGGGGTGGAGTGCACACAGCCCTCTATCTTGTCTTCTAAAAACAGTTCTCTTCTGAGCAGACTGGCATCAGAGTGATGAGTCATTAAGACAAACAGAGACAGAGAGAGACAGAGAGAGACATAGAGAGAGAGAGAGAGAGAGAGAGAGAGAGAGAGAGAGACAGAGAGAGAGACAGAGAGAGAGAGAGACAGAGAGAGACAGAGAGAGACAGAGAGAGAGACAGAGAGAGACAGAGAGAGACAGAGAGAGAGACAGAGACAGAGAGAGACAGAAAGAGAGACAGAGAGAGAACAGAGAGAGAGGGTCTCCGCTGTCTTATGTAACAGTGACAAAATAAGGATAAAGAGCAGTCATTGTTATTCAAATGAATGCCTCTTCCTTCCTATCTCCCTCTCCCTCCCTCTCTGTCTGTCTGTCTGTCTGTCTGTCTGTCTGTCTGTCTCTCTCTCTCTCTCTCACTCTCTCTCTCTCTCTCTCTCTCTCTCTCTCTCTCTCTCTCTCTCTCTGTGGATGGGTCGGGGGTCACTAAGACCCCGTAAAGAGAGGAGGGGTGGAGGAAGAGGGGAAACAGCAGGTGGTCTCACCTGATCTGCAGGCCATGTCCACGTCTTTCTCAAAGTCCGTCTGGAGGGGAGAGGGAGCACAGAGGTCAGGGCACACACACACACACATACACACGCACACACACACACACACACACACGCACGCGTACAGTCCTCACACACACACGCGAGTACACAACATGTACAATCCACACACACATATACAGACACACACACACGTGTACACAACATGTACAGACACACACACACAGACACGTACACACACGCACGTCGTACACACAACACACCCACAGCCACACAGAGGCACCCTCTCGGACTGTAACGTCTCTGTGTGTGGGGTGCAGAAGAACGCGCTTAGAAGAACGTTCCACAGGGCCGGGGGTTTCTCGCTAGATGTTCTATAATCATGCCATCTCTCCAGAGATGCAGGGGGCCACGGGGCCACAGCCTGCTCCCGCTCCAGACGTACAGCGGCAAGGCTAATGGCTCAATCCCTCTTCCCTCCGTTCCAACAGGACAGCCGTTCGAGGCTGCAGGGAAAGTGCAGCTGCGGCACTCCTCACGCTAACGAGGACGGCTGACACCAGCAGGCCGGCCTCCTCTCGACAGGCGGGGACATTATCACAATCGCAGGGATATTAAAACACAAACGGGGGATGATTGCAGTGATGAGCTGCTGGCAGAGCTGGAGCAGTGTGTGTGTGTGTGTGTGTGTCCTGTTTCTGAGGTTGGATCACAAGGTGCGTGTGTGTGTGAGCTACACTTCATCTTTAGTTGTCCGCATGAGCCTGAGGGTGGAGGGGCGAGGGGCGGGGGTGAGGGGCAGGAGGGAGGGGCGGTGCGGGAGGGAGGGAGGGCGGGAAGGAGGGGCGAGGGGAATTACTGTAAGATGCCTGACAAAAGCAAGAAAATCTGTTCAATCAGAGTCAGCCGGAAGGGGAGGGATGGTGAGGGGTGGGTGGAGGGAGGGGGGCGAAGTTAGACGCAAAGAAAACAAATGTGTTCGATTAAAAGGCCAAGCGCCTCGTACACACTCTGTTTAATTAGAGCTGAACCAAAGTGCTGTTAGGAGAACAACAAGCCCTGGGGGAAAGACTTCCTCGCCACCGAGACTCTCATATCGAGGGGAACAATACCAAATAATACAAATATGATCCATAGCACGAGGAACACCAAGTTAAATTGGGGTCAAAACACAACCTCAGGTGTTTGGTTACTCCATCCATAACTAGAACATGGCTCCGGTTGCAGCTGAATTATGACTTTGGTTTACAAAGGTTTGAGGTGATTCTAAAAGAAACCTCGGCCATTAACCAGAAACAGACACTGTGAACCTCCCACATTGTGTATTCTACAGGAAAAACTGTTTTATAATTCTACGTTTAGTAGAAGATGTAAGTATTTCAAATCTCTTGTGTCCTCCTCAAAGACGATACTGTTTGTTTTATTGGAAGGACTACTTATACTGTAGGATCGCTTATTGAAGTAGTATTACTAAGAATTTGTAAGAATACTAATTAGTAGTATTAACTTAAGTAGTATTACATTAATCCTTAATTTGTAGTATTTCATTAACCTTGAAACAACACTGGGCCTAGACTAGAGGACTACAGATACACTGGGCCTGGACTTGACCCAGTGTATCTGTAGACTTGACATTAACCTTGACAAACTATGACATTTGTTTAACTACATGCTCTTCTGGTTCCCCCCATTGGCATTTATTTGCTTTTCACAATGTATGCTTCATGTTTTGGATACTCGCAATGTTCTTGGGGCTATCTCAATCTCTATGATCATTGAACTATGCACTTATTGCGTAGTGTCAAAGTATTTACCATGATCTGGGCATGTCCGTTGGGGAATGTTCCAGTGACGTCAGCACTCATGGTGTCCTGGCAGTTTCTCAGTCTGCATCTTAAAGCATCCTGGACCTGAGGAGGAACGGAGGGAGAGACAGAGACAGAGGGAGGGAGGGAGGGAGAGAGGGAGGCAGGGAGGGAGGGAGGGAAGGAGGGAAAGAGAGGGAGCAGGGAGAGAGAGAAGGAGGGAGGCAGGGAGAGGGAGGGAGGTAGGGAGAGAGATAGGGAGGGAGGCAGCGAGGGAGAGAGGGAGCAAGAGAGGGAGGCAGGGAGAGAGGCAGGGAGGGAGAGAGAGAGAGACAGGGAGGGAGAGAGACAGGGTGGGAGGGAGAGAGACAGGGAGGGAGACAGGGAGGGAGACAGGGAGGGAGGGAGGGAGGGAGGGAGGGAGGGAGGGAGGGAGGGAGGGAGGGAGGGAGGGAGGGAGGGAGGGAGGGAGGGAGGGAGGAGAAAGAGCTGCTGAAAAAGCTGCTGACCTGGACGTTATGTGTCAGCCTGAGGGTAGTGGTCAATTAAACGAGTTTACCGCTAAAACAAGAGAAACATCTGGAGTGCATCTGGAGTTAGCCAGATGACTAGTCTGTTTAAGGAAGATTGGGCCGAACTGAGCTGTGAATTTAAGGGATTATTGCCTGAACGCATGACCTGCTGATCCAGAGAGCTTTAGCGTGTTAAGGTACATTTGATCTGAACTCAGTGTCAGTGCATCTGAAACCGCACAACTGGTTCCACCGCTACAGTTGACATAAATCAAGTGCGCCTCCAGTGAGAAGCAAAAGCACTTTTCCTGACAGGAATGTAGGGTGGGACCCCTCTCCTGGCACAGCGAATCAGGAGCGCCCCAGGCGTTTGATTGACAGGTACTGTACCTCTCTCCGAAGGATGCAGTGGACCATGACGATGACAAAGCCCTGCAGGGAGTCAAAGACGGCGAACAGGATCTGGAACAGGATGGAGCGCTTGTCTGTCATGGCCAGCACGGCCGACATCCAGGTGAGGGCGAGGAGGGGAAGAACCACGCAGGAGCTCCACAGAGACGCCCTGGAGGGGGGGAGTTTACAGTAAGGAAGGACTAACCGCTATCACACCCCACACTGACCCACACACACCCACAATGCCCTACAGTGACCCACACACATCCACACCCTCCCCCCCACACACATCCACACCCTCCCCCCCACACACATCCACCCCCCAGGGGGACCTACATGGCGTTGCTGGCGGTGGTGGCAGACAGGGCGGTGGTGGACACCACGCCACATTTGGCACACTTCAGAGTCAAGCCCGTGTGAGGCTCGCTCATCTGCCTGGGGGACGGAACACAAGGAGAAGAACGTCAGATGACAGGGGCCGGCTGCACCACGCAGGGTCTCTGTGTCCTGAGTGGTGCTTCCACACACGGGGGGGGGGGATGTTTGAAGGGGGATCTTCACCGTGGACTGATTGTGCCATTTCTCTCCCCAGAGAGGTGCGACCTCTTTCTGTTTGTGCTGATAATTTCCTCTCAACAGAGAGAACAGAGAATCTCATCTCCATAATCCAGAACACTGGAGTCACAAAGATGTGCATGGTGTGTGTGTTGGTATGTGTGTGTGTGTTGGTGCATGTGTGTGTGCTGTCACAACTAGGAATACAGGCAATAGTACAAAGTAGGGCACTGTGAATATGACTAGTGACCTTGAGATAGACATGGCTATTCTACATACCACTGCCTTTATCGCTCTGCAGCTGTGTAGACTGTCACTGAGAGTACAGTCTAGAGGTAAGACTGCAACTGTGGCGGAGATAGGACTGTAACTGTGGCGGAGATAGGACTGTAACTGGGGTAGATATAAGGTTGTAACTGGGGAGAGATGGGGTTGTAACTGGGGAGAGATGGGGTTGTAACTGGGGAGAGATGGGGTTGTAACTGGAGAGAGATGGGGTTGTAACTGGGGAGAGATGGGGTTGTAACTGGAGAGAGATGGGGTTGTAACTGGGGAGAGATGGGGTTGTAACTGGGGAGAGATGGGGTTGTAACTGGAGAGAGATGGGGTTGTAACTGGGGAGAGATGGGGTTGTAACTGGGGAGAGATGGGGTTGTAACTGGGGAGAGATGGGGTTGTAACTGGGGAGAGATGGGGTTGTAACTGGGGAGAGATGGGGTTGTAACTGGAGAGAGATGGGGTTGTAACTGGAGAGAGATGGGGTTGTTACTGGGGAGAGATGGGGTTGTAACTGGAGAGAGATGGGGTTGTAACTGGAGAGAGATGGGGTTGTAACTGGGGAGAGATGGGGTTGTAACTGGGGAAAGATGGGGTTGTAACTGGGGAGAGATGGGGTTGTAACTGGGGAGAGATGGGGTTGTAACTGGGGAGAGATGGGGTTGTAACTGGGGAGAGATGGGGTTGTAACTGGGGAGAGATGGGGTTGTAACTGGGGAGAGATGGGGTTGTAACTGGGGAGAGATGAGTTTGTAACTGGGGAGAGATGGGGTTGTAACTGGGGAGAGATAGGGTTGTAACTGGAGAGAGATAGGGTTGTAACTGGGGAGAGATGAGGTTGTAACTGGGGAGAGATGGGGTTGTTACTGGGGAGAGATGGGGTTGTAACTGGGGAGAGATGGGGTTGTAACTGGGGAGAGATGGGGTTGTAACTGGGGAGAGATGGGGTTGTAACTGGGGAGAGATGGGGTTGTTACTGGGGAGAGATGGGGTTGTAACTGGAGAGAGATGGGGTTGTAACTGGGGAGAGATGGGTTTGTAACTGGAGAGAGATGGGGTTGTTACTGGGGAGAGATGGGGTTGTAACTGGGGAGAGATGGGGTTGTTACTGGGGAGAGATGAGGTTGTAACTGGGGAGAGATGGGGTTGTTACTGGGGAGAGATGGGGTTGTAACTGGGGAGAGATGGGGTTGTAACAGGTTTGTTTTGGCTTTGTGGACTTACCCTGCACGATGCTTTAGCTTCTTGTCCAGTATTCCATCTCTGGACACCAACTTGTTAAACACCAGGATACCAATCACCATGTTGACCTACAACAGAGAGAGAGACAGAGAGAGAGAGACAGAGAGAGAGAGACAGAGAGAGAGAGAGAGAGAGAGGGGACAGGGGGGGGTTGGATGACTATGCTGATGCAGGGTACGGGGTCGACGGGGTCTCTCCTCTGCTTCCTGTCTCAGCCGGCCGCTGACCCCGTGAGCTGATTGGACGGCTCATAGCTGTGACATTTTCCAGCACATTAGCCACGCCCGCTATGACACAGCATCTTCCCTCTTCGTCCCTTCTCACCCTTCTCTGCCGCACGCTAGGCCTCCTGCTCCCCTCACCTCATCCTCTCATCCCCTCCTCTCCTTCCATCCTCACTTCCCCTCCTATCCTCTCCTCTCAACCTCTCCTTCTCTCTTCTGCTATCCACTCACTCTCTCCATACCTCCTCTCCTCCACCTCTCCTCTCTCCTCCTGTTACACCTCACTATCAGCAGAGCCACAGTGCAGAGGAAGGACAGTAATTCCTGGATTCGAACCTCTGTCTCCATAGACCCTGCTGGAGAACAGCCTCTCAGCTCGGGCTACGTCTAAATATTCAATCAAACCGAGGCTCGACTCGACTAACGATCAGTGAGGATTAATCGGGCTCAGTGGTTGGATCGATGACATTCTGGAGAGGGTATTAGCTTAGCGCAGTAGCAGATCTTACCAGAACCACGGCTGCGGCTGGTCCTACAAAGGCATAGAGGAGACCACCTTCCAGAGACAACCAGCAGCTGGGGAGAGAGGAGGAAGCCAGTATCAGCCAACACATTCACCCCTCTCCCAAATTAACTCCCGGCATCAAATTAATGGTGCAGAGACATGAACAGTCGCGTTATCCTCCAGTGTCAAGGGACGGATGCCATATGCTGCCGTTCTACCCCAAAAAGTTTTACAGGCAAGAATGAAATGCTAAAGAGAGCTTAAAACATTGTTTATGCACCGAGGTATCCAACAGGGACACAAAACAGGGGGTTGGCAGAAACTGTTTCGAAATGCCTGCTGGGCGCATGTAAAACAATATAGGGCTTACGCCATTCTAGGTTAGCACACTGTGTTTCAGTTGAGTTGATAGGAACTTAAAAGAGGACTTGGCAACAGAAAGCTTTCCCTCTGGAGAATGTTCGTTTTTTATGAGACAAAGCAAAGTCTTCAGCGTTAGTCTGGAGGTGGGGGCGTGCCAGTGTTTTTAGGAGTGGTGTGGGGGGGCGATTACAGAGATTAGGTACCTCGCACTGAGCAGAACTGGGGACAATTTTCAATTAGAGCCCAGCAAATTAGCATGATACCACTATGTTAATTCAGACAATTAGAAAACTGGGGATTAGCATAGCATTAGCATCCTGTGGGTAAATATGGTGGCTAATTAACGTGTGCTCTGACAATGGGACTGTTAGCAGGATGAATGCAAGAAGACTTACTACTGGGGAGTCCCGTAGCCTTTAGCTTTGGTGAATCCCATGGAGATGGCAACCACCAAGGCAGGTAATCCTGTGAAGGAGAAGAAAGGAAACAAGGGATACTTTCAGGAGCTCTGGTTGTTTTGTCTGGCTGACAGGCAGCTGGAAGCCTCCTTCCACACAGACCCAACACAAGCCCAACACAGGCCAACAGAGGCCCAACACAGGCCCAACACAGGCCAACACTGGCCCAACACAGGCCCAACACTGGCCCAACACAGGCCAACACAGGCCCAACACAGGCCCAACACTGGCCCAACACAGGCCCAACACTGGCCCAACACTGGCCCAACACAGGCCAACACAGGCCCAACACAGGCCCAACACTTGCCCAACACAGGCCAACACAGGCCCAACACTGGCCCAACACAGGCCAACAGAGGCCAACACAGGCCAACACAGGCCCAACACTGGCCCAACACAGGCCAACAGAGGCCAACACAGGCCAACACAGGCCCAACACTGGCCCAACACAGGCCAACAGAGGCCCAACACCTGATAGAAGCTGTGCTGTCGGCGCCGGCAAGGGGAATGGACACAGTGGGCTCTCCCAGAACCAGCATCAGGGTTACACAGTTACACATCAGGGCTTTCCTTTCTCCCCATGCTAGCTAAGATCGCTGTTATGGATTGTTGTTTCCTATCCTAGCCGGGATGTGAGTGGAATATTAACACGTAGCTTCTCACTGGGAAGGAGACAGGATTTATGGATGTAATCAGTCCTCTGGAGGCATGGGGCGGGGGGCCTGTGGTCATCCTGGAGCTGTTGCAGCACAGGGAAGGAGAGGGGAATCAGAACATACACAGCACTGATGGAAATTACCACACAAGCTCTCTCTCTGTCTCTCTCGCACACACACACAAGCACAGTACAGCGCCATAGAAACAGGAGTGTGCCTCCTTGTATATATGCCCGTTCCACAAAGATGTTCCTGTTGATACCAGACGGTAGTATCAGCAGTAATCCGCTAACCCCTCACCTCTGCGGGTCGCTCTGGGCCGCCGGCCCTGCACGGGCACTCCCAGGCGAGGGACAAACCTGATGGCAGATACACAACGCAAGGGCTTTAGACCCAAGAGCCAGGCACTGCCAGGTCACGAGGCTGGGAGTGACCAGCGAGGACTCAGAAGCCGTCACATTGGTTCTCCAGATGAGAGATGCTCTTCCCCATAACTAACCCTCTTCCTGCGACACTCTGGATTCAGCAGCATCTCTCTCTAAGGCTCTGCAGACTCCCTGCTCTGCTCCGTCGCCTAGTAACCACTGTAAGGGAAGTGGCAGGACGTTCTGTGCCAAAGATGGCCGATGCAGAGTGCGTGTAACATCATCCGGAGCTGTCTGGAACACTAAAACCTGGCCATCACACCCATGCTGCCGATGGGGGGGGATTTTTCACCTCAGCGTTTCACCAGCAGGTGAGTTTCTATGGTGCAACAGATAGATGCTGTGTGCTACAGAGAAACATCCCGTCAACAAATGTTCCACCTTTGGTTTCTGCACCTGTATCAAATCTTGGGAACAGTGGTAAAATGTCAATTTACAGTATTGACATATTTACAAAAAAAACATATATTTATTTGCCTTACAGCCATTGTGTTCCTCTAGGAATGTCCTTCGGTTTATCTATCTATCAGCTTTTTCCTCGTTCAACTGCAATGACGAAGCCAGCCTTGTTTGTTGCTAGGCAACAAGGAAAGTGAGACTCTTTCCTAATCAAACAGGATGTCCAGAGGAGATCTCTGAGGTTCACACCTGCCGCTGGGGTCAGGATGCAGTCAGATCTCCTCAGCATTGGTCTGGATCAAACAGGGCTCCAAAGAGCCCCGTTCATCTTCCATCTGGAGAATTACAGACACCGTACTAAGGATTCATAGCCGATGAAGCCCTTGATGGGAGAAGTAAGGACTTGATGGGAAAAGTAAGGACCTGCGTACTATGGCTCATTCACGAGAACGGGTGTACGCATGTACATTATTCATGAGCGCAATTTAAATCTTCACACAGACGTTTGATTGGTCTAAGTGTGGCCAAGTTAGAGCCCCCGCTCATATCTTATTCATTAGCTCACAGGGAACATGGGGGAGGAGGGGGGCCTGGGAGGGCTGACGAGGAGTGTCTGTGTGTGTGTGGGGAGGGGGTGTTGGGTGTGTGTGTGTGTAGGGAGGGGGTGTTGGGTGTATGTGTGTGTGGGGAGGGGGTGTTGGGTGTATGTGTGTGTAGGGAGGGGGTGTTGGGTGTATGTGTGTGTAGGGAGGGGGTGTTGGGTGTGTGTGTGTGTGGGGAGGGGGTGTTGGGTGTATGTGTGTGTGGGGAGGGGGTGTTGGGTGTATGTGTGTGTAGGGAGGGGGTGTTGGGTGTATGTGTGTGTAGGGAGGGGGTGTTGGGTGTGTGTGTGTGTGGGGAGGGGGTGATGGGTGTATGTGTGTGTGGGGAGGGGGTGATGGGTGTATGTGTGTGTGGGGAGGGGGTGTTGTGTGTGTGTGGGGGGGGGGAGGGGGTGTTGGGTGTGTGTGTGTGGGGAGGGGGTGTTGGGTGTGTGTGTGTGTGGGGAGGGGGTGTTGTGTGTGTGTGTGTGTGGGGAGGGGGTGATGGGTGTATGTGTGTGTGGGGAGGGGGTGTTGGGTGTGTGTGTGTGTGTGTGGGGAGGGGGTGTTGGGTGTATGTGTGTGTAGGGAGGGGGGTGTTGGGTGTATGTGTGTGTAGGGAGGGGGTGTTGGGTGTATGTGTGTGTAGGGAGGGGGTGTTGGGTGTATGTGTGTGTAGGGAGGGGGTGTTGGGTGTATGTGTGTGTAGGGAGGGGGTGTTGGGTGTATGTGTGTGTGGGGAGGGGGTGTTGGGTGTATGTGTGTGTGGGGAGGGGGGTGTTGGGTGTATGTGTGTGTGGGGAGGGGGTGATGGGTGTATGTGTGTGTGGGGAGGGGGTGTTGGGTGTATGTGTGTGTGGGGAGGGGGTGTTGGGTGTGTGTGTGTGTGGGGAGGGGGTGTTGGGTGTATGTGTGTGTGGGGAGGGGGTGTTGGGTGTGTGTGTGTGTAGGGAGGGGGTGTTGTGTGTGTGTGTGTGTGGGGAGGGGGTGTTGGGTGTATGTGTGTGTGGGGGGAGGGGGTGTTGGGTGTATGTGTGTGTAGGGAGGGGGGTGTTGGGTGTATGTGTGTGTAGGGAGGGGGTGTTGGGTGTATGTGTGTGTAGGGAGGGGGTGTTGGGTGTGTGTGTGTGTAGGGAGGGGGTGTTGTGTGTGTGTGTGTGTGGGGAGGGGGTGTTGGGTGTATGTGTGTGTAGGGAGGGGGTGTTGTTTGTGTGTGTGTGTGGGGAGGGGGTGTTGGGTGTATGTGTGTGTGGGGAGGGGGTGTTGGGTGTATGTGTGTGTAGGGAGGGGGTGTTGTGTGTGTGTGTGTGTGGGGAGGGGGTGTTGGGTGTATGTGTGTGTGGGGGGAGGGGGTGTTGGGTGTATGTGTGTGTGTGTGGGGAGGGGGTGTTGGGTGTATGTGTGTGTGGGGAGGGGGTGGGTGTGGGTGTGTGTGTGTGTGGGGGGAGGGGGTGTGGGTGTTGTGTGTGTAGGGTGGGGTGTTGTGTGTGTGTGTGTGGTGTGGGGAGGGGGGTTGGGTGTGTGTGTGGGTGGTGGGGGGGGTGTGGGTGTGGGTGTGGGGAGGGGGTGTTGGGTGTATGTGTGTGTAGGGAGGGGGGTGTTGGGTGTGTGTGTGTGTGTGTGGGGAGGGGGTGTTGGGTGTATGTGTGTGTAGGGAGGGGGTGTTGGGTGTGTGTGTGTGTGTGTGGGGAGGGGGTGTTGGGTGTGTGTGTGTGTAGGGAGGGGGTGTTGGGTGTGTGTGTGTGGGGAGGGGGTGTTGTGTGTGTGTGTGTGTGGGGAGGGGGTGTTGGGTGTATGTGTGTGTAGGGAGGGGGTGTTGGGTGTGTGTGTGTGTAGGGAGGGGGTGTTGGGTGTGTGTGTGTGTGGGGAGGGGGTGTTGGGTGTATGTGTGTGTAGGGGGAGGGGGTGTTGTGTGTGTGGGGGGAGGGGGTGTTGTGTGTGTGTGTGTGTAGGGAGGGGGTGTTGGGTGTGTGTGTGTGTAGGGAGGGGGTGTTGGGTGTATGTGTGTGTGGGGAGGGGGTGTTGGGTGTATGTGTGTGTGGGGAGGGGGTGTTGGGTGTGTGTGTGTGGGGAGGGGGTGTTGGGTGTGTGTGTGTGTAGGGAGGGGGTGTTGTGTGTGTGTGTGTGTGGGGAGGGGGTGTTGGGTGTATGTGTGTGTGGGGAGGGGGTGTTGGGTGTGTGTGTGTGGGGAGGGGGTGTTGGGTGTATGAGGAATGAATGAAAGGCTTTGGGCGCTGGAGGGAGAACTGCCCCCCCCCAGGACTGCTGCGGGGGGGGGGGGGGGGGGGGGGGCAGTGCCCAAAGCCTTTCATTCATTCCTCTAAGGGTTGGGAAAATGCACCGCAACACTACCTGTCAGAAGGACCTCCATGTCTCACGTGGAGGACAAGAGAGAGGGAGAGAGAGAGAGAGAGAGAGAGAGAGAGAGAGAGAGAGAGAGAGAGAGAGAGAGAGAGAGAGAGAGAGAGAGAGGAAGAAAGACAGACAGACAGAAAGGGAAAGGGAGAGAGAAGGGGGGGCAGGAAGAGTGACAGACACAGGGAGAGATGGAGAGAAAGAGAGAGAGGGAAAGGAGCAGTGACCCAGACAGTCAAACATATGGCAGTCCCAGAGAGATGGGGGAAAGAGACAGACAGAGGGAGTGAAAGTAAAGGAGAGGTAGAAAGCCCAGACACAGGAAAGTGGGATGAACACGGACAGAAGGGAGGAGGGAGGGATAGAGAGATCAGGAACTCACCCCAGCCCAGACACAGGAAACGTTTGCGTATGAGGCGGGTGCGGACCTTCCCAGTCACCGCCATGTAGGACTGCCACGCCTCGGTCAGAACCCAGCAGAACGACGCCAGGAAGAAGAAGTGGAGGAACGCCGTGGTCATAGTGCACACACCCTGGAAACGAGACCGGGGAGGAGAAGGAGGAGGAGGGGGAGAAGAGGAAGACAGGAGAGATTTACATTTACATTTAGTCATTTAGCAGACGCTCTTATCGAGAGCGACTTACAGTAGGTACAGGGACATTCCCCCCGAGGCAAGTAGGGTGAAGTGCCTTGCCCAAGGACACAACATCACAGCAGGGAATCGAACTGGCAACCTTCAGATTACTAGCCCGATTCCCTAACCGCTCAGCCACCTGACTCCAGAGGTGATTAGGTTCAGAGTCAGACACTGCGTTATTTAAGTGTCGTCTACGTGTCTTCATGCTCACACGATCCTGGCTGAACGCGACACAGAGGCCCCCAACATCAGACCACATCCTTTATCAAGAGACTCGACTGTAGCCACACCATGGCTACAGTAGTTGAACAGCAGCTAAACACACAGACTGGTAGAGACCCACCAAGAACACCAATGTGCTTGTGCTTGTTATGAATGGCAAATAAACCCGAAATGTGAAATTCACACTGAGAACAGTCCCAGGTGAACCACTCCCAACAGAGAGAAAGAGGAGAGGGCCCTCCCTCTCCTCTTTACCCCCCTCCTCTGGGGGTACCACTGCAGCAATGGGAGTGGAGGTGCTAATGAGGCAAGCGGGTTGACACAGTCAGGTTAGCTCTGAGGCTGCCTAACAAGGCTGGTTCACACAGACAGGCTAGCTCAGAGACACGCTAATGATGCTAGTTGAAACATCAAGGCTAACTACACAGCTGGCTTAAGATGCTGGTTGACAAAGCCAGACTAGCTACGAGGCTGGCTAATTAAACTGGTTCACAAAGCTAGGCTAGCTACGAGGCTGGCTAATAAGTCTTATTTACACAACAAGGCTAACTATAAGGCTGGCTATCACGTCTGCTAGACAGTCAGGCTAGCTACAAGGCTGTCTCACAAGGCTGTGTTAACCTGTGTAGCTAGCTATGGAGAGACAAAAAAGGAGATGCAAATGACACTTTGCTCGCTGTGAGATGTGATGGTAACAATAAGCTAGGAAAGCAGAGGAAGTGATTGTGCTGCATTCCTCTGTACTGCCCCATCAACATGCTGGTGATCAACCAGCTAGCATTCACGTGAGCCAAGGTCAACCCTTCCAATCCCACGCCCAGCAGAGAAGAAGAGGGGGAGAAGGAAGAGGGGGGGGGGGGGGCAGGGGGAGGAGGAGGAGGGGGGGGGGGGGGCAGAGTACAACAGCACCTTGTCGGGAATGACTACCTCAGACCAGAGAAAGTCTATCAGGCAGATTCCTGCTGTCCCTATTTATTTTCTCCATCTCTCACTGAAAAGCTGTCATCTGTATCTCTCTCTCTCTCCCTCTATCCCTCTCTCTTTCCCTCTATTCCTCTCTCTCTTTCCCTTTATCCCTCTCTCTCCCTCTCTCTCTCTCCCTCTTTCCCTCTCTCTGTCTCACTGCCCCCTACGCAGCTTTCTTAACTTCTTCGGATGTGTAAAAGAGGATTATAAATTAAGAGCAACAGCCTTGCCATAGAAGCTTGTCAATGCAGGTTGACATTTTCCCTGTGTGGGAGGGACAGCTTAGCTGTGTCAGTTCAGCCCTCCTGATTATTTGCCTTTTGAAGCCTGGCTAATCTGGCTGGTGATGCACAACGAGAGAGGAGAGCTGAGCCCATCAGGTCCTCTCCACCATGCTGCGCTCCCCTCACCACGCTCTCACCCCCACGGAGACAGAGGGATGTTCAAACAGGTCCACCCCCGTAGAGCTGGTGGGTCTCGTCGGGGAGAGTGTAACCTAAACTACTCCCGGGTGAGATGTGGAGTGCTGTGTGCCCGGGGGGGCCTCGCGGGGGCTCGATCCCACCTGGGCGATGCTGGGCGGGGAGTGTCGATGGGAGGGGGGGGCGCGCGCACGTGCATCGGCTCTCTGTCACGTCCCAGTTTGTGGCCTTTTGAACCCTCGCTGACCATCTGGGTTCATCTGCTGCCTTCTGGACAACAAGACGACCACGGCACGCACACGCACATACACATCACATTCCTGTAACACGCCACAACCACACACACTTCACAAACATGGCACACAAACACACGTGTTCAGGCCCGCTCTTTTTCACATTTTTGGGGATTTAAGGGATTAACACAGAACTATGAAAATGTCTCTCAAATATTACATCAGTATTAGGACGAGCCAGTCCAGTTAGCTGTCAGTGTAGTTTAGTGTTTGTAGTTTTAACACTTATCCACAGGTACATCAACCTCTGGACTAAAGGTAGTCAAATCCAGACAGTCTTGTCTGGATTTGACTTGACTACCTTTGACTATAGACTGGCAGGTAAAAGCATTCCCCAGTGCACCTTTGATCTTTATCAAAGGTCTTCTTTGGGACAACTTCTGGTGCACTGGGGAATACTTTTACTTGCCATTCTATGGTCTGCATTGTGTAACCGCTCAGTTTCATATAAAGCTGTCTGTCCTTGATATGTCAGGAGGTTTTCAGACGTGGAACTGAAAAGAGACTGAGGTGCAGTGATGTTCTCAGTTCTCTTGTTTCCTTAGCATCCACCTCTCTCTGCTTACAGAGACACTGTTAAACATTGACTTTCATCTGAAAAACTCAATATTGATTTCCAAACGTCAATATTTCTGTAAAAACAAGCTCCTGGAGTTGAACCAAAGGGATTATGTTTTGATTGCATTGATACCTTTCACTGCATAATGTTGATATAACCCGACAGCGTGTAGCGTCATCTGAATAGGTCTAGTTTACCTTATTGACTTGCTAATGGTGCCCTGCTCTGCCGGGGGAAATGGACGCTTCAAAGCACACGAGAAGCTTCGGAAGACAGCGCAGCCATCTGCCTTGACGGTAATTACCGCAGCAGACAGCGCTGAGGTAGGACGCGGGCCCGTGCGGCCAGGAAACATGCGGTGAAGAAGTCATTGGTTAGCAGCGTATCAAAGAGCGCTTCCATCCGTCTATTGTCGCTCCCACAGGAAGACGATGCCTTAGTTATCCTATCTGCAGTGACGCTAGAATCAATCCAGTTGTTGAACGGCTGTCGGGTGAGAATGCAGAGCTTTGATTAACCGTGTCCCCTCATGTCTCCCCACAACCTGCAGCCAGTCTCAAAGAAACATCCAACCAGTGATTACTGCTGTACAGAACATCGTTACTGAAGGATGGTGCTTGGAATATGAAGGGCAATTTTGGAGGTACAGTCATGAAAATGGGATGATGAAATACATGTTAATTCTTTGGTTTCTATATTCCTTTGATACATGATTCTCTCTCTTCTCTCTGTCCTGAACTAAAAGACTGAGCCCTTACTGTCTACATAAAGTATTCCAAATGCATCTTAATATCATCTACAGGGTGTACATCTAACGTCATGCATATCATGAGAAGGCAAGCCACAATAAACTGGACATATCATCTTATCTCTGATTGATCTGAGTGTGTTTAAGTCAAAAAACACAAGAGAGAGGGAACAAGATTGGTTTGAATTTGTATCTACCGTACAGGAACACTGGTAAACAAAAATGATGATACTTATTAAGGCGTGTGACACCCATCATCTTGAGGGGAAGGAAACAGGGTGTGCCAGGCTGGTTCTCCTCATCTCCATTATAATATAACTCTACCAGGCTGGTTCTGTTCATCTCCATTATAATATAACTCTACCAGGCTGGTTCTGTTCATCTCCATTATAATATAACTCTACCAGGCTGGTTCTGTTCATCTCCATTATAATATAACTCTACCAGGCTGGTTCTCCTCATCTCCATTATAATATAACTCTACCAGGCTGGTTCTGTTCATCTCCATTATAATATAACTCTACCAGGCTGGTTCTGTTCATCTCCATTATAATATAACTCTACCAGACTGGTTCTGTTCATCTCCATTATAATATAACTCTACCAGGCTGGTTCTGTTCATCTCCATTATAATATAACTCTACCAGGCTGGTTCTGTTCATCTCCATTATAATATAACTCTACCAGACTGGTTCTGTTCATCTCCATTATAATATAACTCTACCAGGCTGGTTCTCCTCATCTCCATTATAATATAACTCTACCAGGCTGGTTCTGTTCATCTCCATTATAATATAACTCTACCAGACTGGTTCTGTTCATCTCCATTATAATATAACTCTACCAGGCTGGTTCTGTTCATCTCCATTATAATATAACTCTACCAGGCTGGTTCTGTTCATCTCCATTATAATATAACTCTACCAGGCTGGTTCTGTTCATCTCCATTATAATATAACTCTACCAGACTGGTTCTGTTCATCTCCATTCTAATATAACTCTACCAGACTGGTTCTCCTCATCTCCATTATAATATAACTCTACCAGGCTGGTTCTCCTCATCTCCATTATAATATAACTCTACCAGGCTGGTTCTCCTCATCTCCATTATACATCACGATGGAGAGCCCACATTCTCATCATGACTCAGTACCTCTACTGTGCAGATTTAGGACCCGGACAGAGAGCAACATGTTCTGGCCATGTTCTAGACATGTTCTAGGCATGTATTTGGCATATTGCTGATATGTTCTAGATATTATTTGGTGTGTTCTAGAGATGTTCCATACATGTCCAAGGCACATGTTCTATATATGTTTTTGACATATCAATCAATACAATGTTTACAGTTCATGTCTCTGCTGTTCGTTCTGCTGCACTGGAATGCTAGAAGAACCTTGGTTGTAGTGTTCCTCCCGCTGTGTGGACGACCATGGGGGTGGAAACAGATCACTGTGTTTCCAGGAAACTGGTCACGTGCTGTAGACCTATATATCTCTCAGTGTGCACTCCTGTCAGCTGTCTCCAACAGCCAGCACTGCAGCTCAATCTGCAGCATACCACACCCCAGATGTAATATACACTAATGAGAGGAATAACACACCCACACACACACACACAAACGCACACACACACACACACACACATACAGTACACACACACACATCCATCATAAGACAATGTGAACTCACAACCATAACATAATACTGTTATGATGAGGGAGGAATGAACAGCGCCCACATGAGTGTGTCAATGTGTGTGTCAATGTGTGTGTGTGTGCGTGCGGGGGAGGGAGGGAAGGCACAGAGACATGGTTGAGACCCAGAGTGCATGCTGCCCTTTAGAAAGGCAAATTGCCGGGAGAACTTGAGCTCACTGTGTCAGTATCCATGGTAACACCGGAACTGAGGAGGGACGGCTGACGTAAAAAAACAAGGAGTAGAGGAGGAGAGGGGAGGGGAGGGGAGGGGAGGGGAAAGGAAAGGAGAGGAGGGGAGGAACTGAGAGGGGGAGAAAAGAGGGGAGGGGACCAGGGAAGTCAGCTTAATAACAAGCTGTATAGAAACACTTTAATTAACATCAACACATGTACAGCTGTGAGACAAGTTAAAATACATCTGCCCTTACAGCTGCCGCCAAGCTAGCTTAGCATCGTAGGACCGTAGCATTCCGAGGTGTCTGGGTCTCATAAGCCTCATCAAAGATGAGTCTCTGTACATAAACAGCCATGCACCCCTTCTGATCTCCTTCATCGGATCGCAGGCTCTGAATCTGTGTACATCCTGGAGGGCCTGCGGACCCTCACCTGTCAGTTAGCGAGGAGGAACATCAAATGATGCCACGGCTGGTTTGCTAGGATGACTTTGATGGCATCTTTAAACCTGCGGCGAAGACGAGCGTTAAGCGCATACCAGTTTTATACGCGAGAGCGAATGTAGGCCTGATAAATGTCAACAGGGATCCAGACAGAGCAGGGTTCAGACGAGCCCTGGGCAGGATGGTCAATGTCAGGACAAGGAAACGTCTGCTGACGGGATCTGGTGAGGAGGAACGAGCGGGTGAGGGGGAGGGGGGGGGGGGGGAGGACGGGGGGGGGGGAGGACGGGGGGGCGGGGAGGAGGAGCGAGGCAGAGAGAGGGGGCAGAACCAGAGCGCAGACCGAACGAGGAGGTGGGAGAAGGAAAGAAAGAGAGAGGAGATGGGGGAGGTACACCAAGGAGAAGGATGAGAAGAGAGGAGGGGGAGGAGAGAGTGAGGAAACCCAGAATATTCCCCATGGCGGAGCGGGAGGAAGCAGGGCTTTGGTGGTGCCGGTTCTGAAGTGGAACAGGGCGGAGGCTGAGGTTGCGCTGTCCTCATTCCTTAAACTTGGCGAAGCTGGAGGAGCAGGGGAGAGGAGGGGGTGGGAGGAGGAGCAGGGGAGAGGAGCGGATGGGAGGAGAGGAGGAGCAGGGGAGAGGTGGGGGTGGGAGGAGGAGCAGGGTAGAGGGGGGAATGGGAGGAGAGGAGGAGCAGGGGAGAGGAGGAGATGGGAGGAGAGGAGGAGCAGGGGAGAGGAGGGGGTGGGAGGAGAGGAGGAGCAGGGGAGAGGAGGGGATGGGAGGAGAGGAGGAGCAGGGGAGAGGAGGGGATGGGAGGAGAGGAGGAGCAGGGGAGAGGAGGGGGTGGGAGGAGAGGAGGAGCAGGGGAGAGGGGGGGGGGGATGGGAGGAGAGGAGGAGCAGGGGAGAGGGGGGAATGGGAGGAGAGGAGGAGCAGGGGAGAGGGGGGGATGGGAGGAGAAGAGGAGCAGGGGAGAGGAGGGGGTGGGAGGAGAGGAGGAGCAGGGGAGAGGAGGGGATGGGAGGAGAGGAGGGCGACACAGGAGAGGAGGAGGTGAGAGGCAATGGGTGATTTCCATGACACATAACTCCTCAAGGATTCCAGAGGATGCTGTCTCAATATGGAGATGAGGTTGGGGAACAGGAGACACCATCATCAATACACGGCATGGAAACTAGTACCTTGACAAAACAATATCTTGAGTATTGGGATCAATTCTAGAGTGGTTCACTATAAGTCCTCTGAAGTTTCTTAATTCTCCTGCATAATTTCTGTTATATATCTTTTGTATATATTTTTGTTCTTAACCCTTCCTTTGTGCTGATAATAAAAAATAAAAAAAATCCTCAGCTTAATGACTACAAGCCACTCAGACAAGGTGGAATAGAGTGTTTCTGTAGAGGACAGTGCAACATACCTGAGCGCTCCCAGCTGCAGGAAACCTGCGTTCCTTCATCCCCTGTTGATGTCACATCCCTTCCTACCCCTGGACTGCCATTCAGAGTTTCCCTAGCTACTGTAACCATGACTCTGCCTGCAAGCTTTGATTTGTACAAATCTTTCTCTGTTTCAGACACGTCATGTTGGTTTCCTCTCACGCTGTTCAGTGAAGCGATGTGATTCGTCTGTTGTTTTGACCTACGTATCCCTCCCCCACTTATTTCATATTCATGAGCCGTATGTGAGCTAGACCTCTGAGATGTTTGGACTGTACTTCACACTCAGCAACGACAGTCAACTAAAAAGCGCAGCGTTCACGAGAACAAATTATTCTCAAGGAAATTGAACGGTAAGCTTGACTCAACACAATCACTAGACTAGCTGATCTGGGCAGCGCTGAGGAGCCTATGTGAAGTCATCTTGTAGGGTCCACTGTCCTCTTAGTGTAGCTATGATCCTGACTCGTAGTCTGAAGATGACACCACGGTCAAGGTCAAAGTTGAAGATCTGATTAAAGTCAAAGAGTCACTGTAAGAGTACACGGGTGAGATGCCATCCTGGTTTGTAGCACATCCATTTGGCTACAGTGAAGTGCATCCTGTCCCATGACGAATGTCTTTGAGAGTGGACGTTTTTAATTTCAGCGGCAATACTCTTGGAGGACTCTCACTTAGCCAGTCAGTCTCTTCACAACATGGGTGACTTGTAGCGTCTGCCTGGCCTGTTGGGGGCTTCGGCTCCCTCTCTGCTTAATACTCATTAGAAGAGAGAGAGCGCTACTGAAGAGCCTGTTTCAACAAGATAATGCTTCCCTCTCCAGCCCTCGTGTCTTAGCGTCGCGATACAACTGCAGCAGCCAGCGCAACGTGCTAACAGACAACTGCAGCTGCTAGCGCAACGTGCTAACAGACAGTCGTTAGCCAACATGCGACGGCGTGGTGGAGCCAGCTTTAACTAAATGGAAGTGGGGTAGTGAGGGGAATTTGTTGTTGAAGGACACTAGGTAAACTCAGATTAGAGGCAGATTATGCCAAATTGACATTGAGGCCTGGTTGCCTCATCCGGCAGGCAGTTGTTTCTGTGGCTCAGTCGGTCATAATGAGGTGTAAATATAACAAGGTTAGGGACAGTCACTTCCAGCGCTGCGAGTCTGGCTCTGTTTACAACCCGGATTCAGTTTGTTTTATGTCCAACTGCTGCCATTAACTATGACAAAGACAGAGGACAGGAAAGAGAGAGAGGGACAGAAAGGGAGAAAGAGAGGGGGAGGGAGAGGGAGGGAGGGAGAGAGAGGGAGAGACACAGGCACTGCCTACTCCCAAGGGGGACGCCTCCACAACAAAGAGGATGATTTCTGTTTGACGATGAGCAAGCGTGAATCTATAAACAGAAGAGCCCAATTACACAGACATGTGCCCGGCAGGGTGGGGGAGCTGGGGAGAGAGGCCAACATGGCCGCCGTGGAGGGCTGCGCGGCCATGAAACCCTCTGAGTCCATCCTGTCCTCTCTCTGCCTGCACAGCACCCACACAGTGCTGCCCAGCCTAATGCCACAGCACACCACTCACACATTCACACAGCACCATGACAAGAAGTTAGGGAGATGGAGACGAGGAGAGAGAGAGAGAGAGAGAGAGAGGGAAGAGAGAATAAGAGAGGGAACGAGAGAGGGTGGGAAAGAGAGAAAGCTAATAATAAATGCGTTGCCGTGGCAGCCCTAGCTACAGCACCATGGAGACAGGATGGATGCAGCCTATAGCAGAGCTAGCTCTCCACCAGCATAGCTACTGTGCTTCCCTCCAGAATCTACCCTGACAGGAAGTGAGAATCATAAAAGGCAGTCAAATCTAACTGATGTATAGCCAATGTACTGTACATTACACAGGTGGCCTTTATGAAAGAGCGGATATCTCTGACTCCACACTGGAGAAAACTGTAAAAAAGGCTCTGAAAAGCACTGCTGCGGTTTCTCCGGCCACAAAGTTTCATCCCCAGATCAAATCTTCTTCAATTTCAAGTCCTTAAATCCGCTCAAAACTCAAAGAGGCGTTTACCTCAGTGAGGGTGGTTTTTGGAGGTACAGATCTGTGCAAACCCCCTGGTACCTGGGGTGGAGGCAGATCTGTACCCCCTGGTACCTGGGGTGGAGGCAGATCTGTGCCCCCTGGTACCTGGGGTGGAGGCAGTGTGGAGGTACCTGGGGTGGAGGCAGTGTGGAGATGAAGATGACGCTAAGCTGGGGGAGTGTGTAGTGGTGCACACCGTCAGGGTGGAAGGAGCTCCACAAGGACTTTGATTCAATCTGACAGGCCTTAAAAAGCCCCTGGCAACGCTCCTTTAGATGACCATGACTGAGCCGGGACAACATCAAGCATTTACAACCACAACAAGAACCCGACTCCAAGCTTTAACCATGACATGGAGAAGGATTTAGCTGAAGGTCAGGTGTGTGAAATTGTCATTAAAATGTGTATCGAGCAGACACTTGCCACCAAAGTGTCAAAGGGTGTATGTGTACAGTACAGCATAAAAATCCTGCTGTGGATAGTTTACCCTGTAATCCAATAGTGAGCGTCATGATACGGTTTGTATTTCACCAGGCAAAGCACAACAACAGCAACATCTCAGCTGCTGTGCAACACTTAGAACTACAATATCACACAGTCCAGTGCAACAAAAACACCTTGTGAGATATGACATCATCAGGTGGACATCAGCCTCATCGAGAAACGGAGAGTGGTGGATGAGGGGGAGTGACTGGGGGAGTGACTGCAGCGACATTCAAACACTCAAACAAAAACCAAGCATCGGCTGCTGGAACACATTTACGCAGGCTGGTTTTTGAAAGACCGTTTCACGATGCAAATCAGAACATCGGAATCACAAAGAGCTCACCGGCGTTCATCTCTCCACAGCGCCTCATCTCTCCACAGCGCCTCATCTCTCCACAGCGCCTCATCTCTCCACAGCGCCTCATCTCTCCACAGCGCCTCATCTCTCCACAGCGCCTCATCTCTCCACAGCGCCTCATCTCTCCACAGCGCCTCATCTCTCCACAGCGCCTTATTCATTTACTAAAATGGAGGCAGAGCCCACCAGCGAAGCTGAGGTTTGGCTATAAATGAGACAAGTGTGGGGCAGGGCGATTTGTCATTCTGTAAAGCAGCCAAACCTCTGAGAGCAGCATCTGTGAGCTTCAGCTCCACTGTTAAATAATCATCTACGCGCTGCCAAACAATCCACTTGGATTGAATGAAAACCCCCAGAAACTGTATACGAAAAAAAAAACTGTATCAACATTCATCCATTACCTCAAGTTCTCCCAGTGATGCACGGTGTTTCCAACTAAGAGCACTGCTTTCATCACTGCAAATGGGCCCCTCCACCAAGGCAATGAGCGTAAGTTCATTAGCTGCTGACAGACATCTGCGTCATGTCTGCCGGAGACAGAAAGTCTGCCCTTCTCCTTCACCGCCTCCCTCCCTTCATCTGACCCTCATCCTCCACTCTTCTTGTGTCCCCTCTAGTGCTGGAGTAACGACCACCTAAAGACCAAGACCAGAGTGTATCGAGACCGGGACAACACCAAGACCAGGGCAGGTCGAGAACGAGACCGAGGCTCATTTTGACCATTTAGAATTTAAATCTTCACTACATTTTGTAGAATAAATAATACAATCCTGCAGGTTTCTGACTTCCTAAAAGTGTCTGCATTTTCATTTACAATGTCTTTAATATATTATATATATGTTAATACATTGCACAGGCAATTTAGCTAGTGATATTCCCACAGGTGTGGTCTCAATCGGTCTCGAAATAAAGTCCTGAGTCCTCTTTGTACTACAATACTACAACACTACTCATCCTATCCTCTCCTCATCCTCTCCTCATCCTCTCCTCTCCCTCATCCCCTCCTCTCCTCATCCTCTCCTCTTCCTCATCCCTTCATCTCCTCTCCTCATCCTCTCCTCCTCATCCCCTCCACTCCCTCGTCCCCTCCTCTCCTCTTCCTCATCCTCTCCTCTCCTCTCCCTCCTCGTCCTCCGCATCGTCCTCCTCTCCCTCCTCCTCCTCCTCCTCCTCCTCCTCCTGCTCCTCCTCTCCCTCCTCCTCCTCTCCCTCCTCCTCCTCCTCCTCTCCCTCCTCCTCCTCCTCCTCCTCCTCCTCCTGCTCCTCCTCTCCCTCCTCCTCCTCCTCCTCCTCCTCCTCTCCCTCCTCCTCCTCCTCCTCCTCCTCCTCCTCTTCCTCCTCCTCCTCCTCCTCCTCTCCCTCCTCCTCCTCCTCCTGGTCTCTAGCTACTGCAGGCCTCAGATGGGCTGGGATGGTTTGTTAATGGCCGCTGTGTCGCTCCCTTCCATCTCAGGCTGTGAAGCCAACATCTGTATTTCACCTGGTCAGACCACATCCCTCTTTCCTGCGTGTTCTTTCATCTTCTTTATGGACCCTTTTTCTTTGAAACGGAGGTTCAACATCACTGGAAATCACCGTGCCAACGGGGGGTAGGCTGGTGGGGGGGGGGGGGGGGATTGGATCTCAACACAAGTATTCTAGTACTGTCTTAAAATAATGGTCCCATTTACTGCAAACCTGATTCTCCCACATGCATCTCAATCCGCACCTTCTAAGACAAGATTTATTTTCTTTCTTTTTTGCTGTTGCAGCAGCAGCAGCAAGATTAGAACCAAACCCATCTGAATGACAGGATAGTACCCAGGCGTCATGCCCAGATCCTGGAGGTGGCTTGCCCCAAAGGAATTGTGGGGCACATGGTAAGCTGGAGTCATTTTGCCTTGAGCCCTGGGTGTATGTGGTGAGACATACAGGGGTCTGATCTGCAGGTGCGCTGGCCGTGCGCGCTGGCCGTGCGCGCTGGCCGTGCGCGCTGGCCGTGCCCGCTGGCCGTGCGCGCTGGCCGTGCGCGCTGGCCGTGCGCGCTGGCCGTGCCCGCTGGCCGTGCGCGCTGGCCGTGCGCGCTGGCCGTGCGCGCTGGCCGTGCACGAGCGAGAGGTTCTGCTTTGGTAGAGAGGAGCCTGTGTTTACACTGCATGCCCCAACCCAACAAAAACAACTCTGCTTTTCACGGCTGTCAAAACATTCACCCCCCTTCCCTTAGGACTCTGTCATGTTCCTGTGTGCCAAGATAATGTGCTAAACGTGCTAAAAATAGATGTTGTGAGTGCTAACATCCAGATTCACACAAGTCCACATGCAACAGATCCTCTGCTCTGAGATGCAGTCATACTGAGTTGGTTTATGAAAATTGTCTCACTTTGTGATTACTGAATGTGCTTGTGATAACACTGTTTGTGTTGCTGACAACGAACACGGCTATTCAATGCACAGATGGTGTGTACAATGCACTTGTTCAGAAGTGGGCAAACGTGTTTCAGGGAAGGTTATTAATTACTGCAAAGTGATTTTAGGTAGGCTGTGTGTTTTTGCTCACAGAGCAACACAGAGCAGCAAGGTATAAATATGCAAGGTGCATTGTGGGAGGACATATTTTGAAAGACTCACCGCATTCTGTGTCTGCGTTTGTCCCACCAGGATAAGGATATTGGAGCAAACTATGGACAGGCAGAAATTGATCAGGATGATCGATCGCTCAGATCGGATATATCTGGAAGACAGAGAACATCGATCCACCGAGAGTTAATCAATACAACTGTTCACTTTTAATTCAACTCGATAGCTACACCCCCCCATGAGGCAGATAACCCACATCAGAAAGTGTTCTGTCAGATCCTTTTCACAACTCTTACTGTTTGTGTCTGTGTGCTGCGTTTGCGAGTGCGTACATGTGTGTGCTACGTGTGTGTGCAGGTGTGTTTGCTTACATGTGTGTGTGCAGGTGTGCAGGCAAGCTGAGAGTCTTTCCTGGGCCCGGGACGAGAATCTTAAATGCCCCCCCCCCCGCACACACCTCTCTCTGCAGGTGTGTTTGCATGCATCTGTGTGTGCAGGTGTGTTTGCGTACATGTGTGTGTGCAGGTGTGTTTGCGTGCATGTGTGTGTGCAGGTGTGTTTGCGTGCATGTGTGTGTGCATGTGTGTTTGCGTGCATGTGTGTGTGCAGGTGCGTTTGCGTGTATGCAGGTGTGTTTGTGTGCATGCGTGTGTGCAGGTGTGTTTGCGTGCATGCGTGTGTGCAGGTGTGCATGCGTGTGTGCAGGTGTGTTTGCGTGCATGCGTGTATGCAGGTGTGTTTGCGTGCATGCGTGTATGCAGGTGTGTTTGCGTGCATGCGTGTGTGCAGGTGTGTTTGCGTGCATGCGTGTGTGCAGGTGTGTTTGCATGCATGCGTGTGTGCAGGTGTGTTTGCGTGCCAGCCTGCTGGGATGCCAGCGTCCCCAGCAGTGAGTCGTACCTCCACAGCGCAGCGTAGACCACGGTCAGAGTGATGAGGGCGAGACAGGACAGGCCACAGCCCACGATCAGCGTCACCGACGGCACCCCAGAGTACTCCATAGCCTGGGGGCGGTGAGAGAGCAGGGTTACCATACCTCACCATGCACCTCAACACAACACATCGCACCACACCACACATTGGCAACTACATCTGTCGTGGCACACAACTGTATCTGCAATTACATTACACTGACTAAGATCTCATTGGTGCCCTGCAATATCTGACAACAACCACAACCCAAACAACGGCGGCCATTTGGAAATGTTTCGATCAATACTTGTACTGATTGGTTTGAGGTGTTTGTGTGTGTGTGTGTGTGTGTGTGTGGGGGGGTGTCCCTCGCTTGTCAGTAGACTGTGCAACACAATCCTGACAACACAGGGGATGGATGCAGCAACATAGCAGATGCTTTGATCATGATCACGATCAAGATCACGGGCCCTATCCAGCACCTCCACCCACGCTCCTTCCTGTGTCTCCAGCACCTCCGTGTCCCGCTGAAGCTCACCACCCCAGCAGCCCGTGGGTATGGACCCGTACCCAATCTCCCCTTTTCCTCTCATTTATGTCATTCTATCAAGTCGTGGTCAACTAGAATCCAAACGGTTAGACTAGGAGGTCATCAGAGCTGTCGTGTCAGCTGACCACCTGTCTTCATGCTGCTCCTGTCTTCTGTCATCGAACCCCGTCAAACGATCACGCAGGAATGCCTCCGCCCCTGTCCCTGGTGATACGTCATGGACGCACGGCAACACTTGGTCATCCAGCAGATGCTGCCGAAACGGCACTGTCATGTCCCAGTCGTGAAGCAGAGAGCAGCCGGGGGGTAACACGGGCCGTACCAATCCCATCTAGTGCAAACACATCTAGTACAAACTGCACCTAGTATGGACACATCGAGTACGAACTGTGTCTCGTATGAACACATCTAGCATGAACTACATCTAGTACAAACCACATCTAGTACAAACCACATCTAGTGCAAACCACATCTAGTGCAAACCACATCTAGTACGAACTGAGTCTAGTATGAACCGCATCTAGTATGTACCGCATCTCGTACGAACACATCTAGTATGAACCACATCTAGTATGAACCACATCTAGTACGGACCACATCTAGTGCAAACCACATCTAGTACAAACTACATGCAGCATGAAACACATCTAGAACTAACACATTTAGTATGAACCACATCTAGGCATCTGCTGTCTCTGCTAAGCTCTGGTTCTACACTAACCCAGGTAAACCAGAGAGACTAGCCATACACTAACCCAGGTAGACCAGGGAGACTAGCCCTACACTAACCCAGGTAGACCAGAGAGACTAGCACTACACTAAACCAGTTACACCAGGGAGACTAGCCCTTGGGAGTCAGGTGGCTGAGTGGATAGGGAATCAGGCTAGTAATCAGAAGGTTGCTGGTTCGATTCCCGGATGCACAAAACGCCCTAAATTAGCCCTAATGTAACCCAGGTAGACAGGGGAAACTAACCCTACACTAACCCAGGTAGATCAGAGAGACTAGCCCTACACTAACCCAGGTAGACCAGGGAGACTTGCTCCACACTAACCCAGGTAGACCAGAGAGACTAGCCCTACACTAACCCAGGTAGACCAGAGAGACTAGCCCTACACTAACCCAGGTAGACCAGGGAGACTAGACCTACACTAACCCAGGTAGACCAAGAGACTAGCCCTACACTAACCCAGGTAGACCAGGGAGACTAGCCCTACACTAACCCAGGTAGACCAGGGAGACTAGCCCTACACTAACCCAGGTAGACCAGGGAGACTAGACCTACACTAACCCAGGTAGACCAGGGAGACTAGCCCTACACTAACCCAGGTAGACCAGGGAGACTAGCCCTACACTAACCCAGGTAGACCAGGGAGACTAGACCTACACTAACCCAGGTAGACCAGGGAGACTAGCCCTACACTAACCCAGGTAGACCAGGGAGACTAGCCCTACACTAACCCAGGTAGACCAGGGAGATTAGCCCTACACTAACCCAAGTAGACCAGGGAGACCTGTTCCCTGACTCCACAATACAGGTGTCAGAACTCATGCAGTTTCTAATGTGTACCTAGTCCATCAAGTCTGAGAGGAGCTGACATCTGTATTTGCTTGATTATGTTAAATGAAATAATCCATGCTACAATAGATGCATGAAGCTACCTGTGAATTTAAAATGAACAGTAATAAAAAAAAAAAAAATGTTGGGCCATTGTTGGTTACTTTATCTACCTGGCCTTGTTCTAGGGACTGGCGTGGGCCTATGTACAGAGTAAAATACACTTTCTTACGTCATGACTCTTCTTAACTGAATTTCCATCGACCAGAAGACACATTACACAACCTAAACTGAAACCGGAGAACACACGCACAGGCCCGTGCAACAACACCACCACCCCCCACCACACCCCCCAACACACACACACACACACACACACACACACACACACACACACACACACACACACACACACACACACACACAGCATACACACGCACAGGGACACACAATTAATCTCTTTCTCACACCATCATCTAATTCACGATATCGAGCAATAGAAATAGATAATATTCAGACACTTCTTGAGCATGGTGCTGATAACAAATCAATTAAAATCTCAATTAAAGAATGTGCATGACAGGCACACACACACGCTGGCACCTGCAGTTGCAGACATAGCGTTAGTTACAGAAAGTCAATCGTACTTACTATTTCTCTTGGTTGCTGGGCCAAAATGGCGAAGGTAGATACACGATCACACAAGCATTTCGTATGGGAGGCATCTGTAAGCACAGTTTTACATCCTTTGGCAGACCAGGTTCCCCAAGAATCGTTCCTGCAAGGAGAAGGTACATAACAACAATTCCATCGGTATCTCGACTTAACAACCTGACTAGGACAATGTCGGTCGGATTTGTATTCGCATTTATGTTTCTTATACTGTATTTACCGGAAAGCTCGCCATTAAACTGCGTATAGACAGATCGACACGGTATTGGAAAGCTACGATAAGCATTCAGCTCGACCGGAGAGAAAAAAGGAGAGAGGGAGAGAGAGAGGGGAGGGGGAAGGACTCACGGAGCTGTCCATGCCAGACTGGTGCTGATTGATTAAATTCCTATATTCACCGCTAAAACAGCAACAACTGCTCTCACAAGCTTAACTTAGTACATTTTCTGATGATAGTCAAAAAAGGATATTATCTATACCTATATTTATTTATGCGAAGTGAAATCCGATAGAGGTATTTGTCTCCGACCGTCTTTACCGTTTTTGCTTCCCCCCCCTTTCCTTCACAGCTTGTTTTCCGTACTTTATTTTTTCCGGTTTATATTTTTCTCCTTAGCTGTTCTCATTAGCGACTTTGGATCCTTCCTATGGGGAATTTTCACCCTGGAAACGTTAGACAGCATCAGATGAATACTCCTCTCTGCATGGTGCAAGAGCGGAGGGGAGGTTTGCTCACACATTACAAAAATAATCCGCTTCGGCTCTTTTTGATTAACATTTGCTTAGATCATCCGCTGCATGTAACGTATTTTCTCACTAATTCTAAATTCCTCTATTGCTGGAATCGACATGGTTCTTTGTAAACTATTTTCCAAAAAGCATTGCAAGACATGACTTCACCCCACGGAAACGGTCGGATGGTAGATGCCCATTTTTCCCTCGTTCTGGCAGGTGAAAGGAAACGATGGCGCGCGCCTGCTCTATCTGACACAGCCATCAGCCTCATCCCCCTCATGTTGATGCCAAACTGAGCAATAGAAAATACAATCTCGCTGCTGGAAAAACAATTATATATCTTGGTCAAATAAAGAATATCTGCTGTGGATCCTACAAAATCCCCAATCAAACGACTTATTTTAAATGAACATGCTCAACTGTTGCTGCTGAGTTTCTATAGTAGACAGGTTGTTTCTATAGTAAACAGGTTGTTTCTATAGTAGACAGGTTGTTTCTATAGTAAACAGGTTGTTTCTATAGTAAACAGGTTGTTTCTATAGTAAACAGGTTGTTTCTATAGTAGACAGGTTGTTTCTATAGTAGACAGGTTGTTTCTATAGTAGACAGGTTGTTTCTATAGTAGACAGGTTGTTTCTATAGTAAATAGGTTGTAGCTGTATACAGCATCTGTGGCTTCACATGTTCGAGCCAACAGAACACTGCAAAGCCATTCCTATCTGTCACCTGATCAACCGCACACCAATTACCATCTATGATAATAATATCATATATAAGACCTAATCTATATGGTCAATGTAATAGTCAACAACACAGCCAGACATATGCATGTCAATACTAGGTTCCTGTCAGATAGATGACCAGGTATTCCTTAACCTGAGTAAGCCCTCTACACCAGCATGGTCTGACTGAATCAGTTAACCTGCAATCTAGCTAGCCTTCTCAAAGCTACGTGCACTGACGTGTTAGAGCAAGCAGTAACCATCTTTACTGTACCATCTGAAATAGCAACAATAATATCTACTTTCATATCCACTGTAATATCTACTTCTATATGATATATTGTGATATTGGCTTATCTACTGTACTATTCACTATTCACTGTACTGTTCACTTTTCTGACTGCATTGCACATTCTTATTCTTCAAGATTCTATTTGAGGTTTGTTTTTTATAATGAGAAAAGTAGATGATGAGATCATATTGAACAATATAAAAATCATGATTTCCATGTATATCTAAAGAACAAACGCTAATTATTTGATCAAACTGAGCATATTAGTTTGATTCTACTTCACTAGAATTTAATTAGATCTAATTGGATTGCTATTGTGTGACATTTTGAAACATTGCTGTACATTATCACATATTAGCCCACACCCACACACACAGGCAAAGATATTCCTGCATTGAACATTTCTAATTGTGACTAATGAATTGGAGTGGTCCAGTTTAAGAGACGGGGTTGTGTGCGTGTGTGTGTGTCGTCCCTCACAACATCTCCCTGCTACCCTCTCCTCTCAGCTCTCACGGCTGGCTCTCCTCTGACTCATTTTAGGCCAAACAGCCACATTCTCCGTAAGATCCTCCCCCCCTAAGATCTGTCCTTCTCCACCACCAAAAGAAGTCTGCCCCAGAGATTGATTTGCTTTTGAAATCCATTTACTACTGAGACTGTAAAGCCAGCTTGTTCTACTGTAGCAAAATAGTCTTTGGTTACAGATCTCCACACCACATTTTCTTTCATTTGACAGATGCTAACCTTTGCTGGGGTAAGATGAGAGAAGACTTTAAAGATCCTTCATTACGCAGCTGCAGGACTTTGTAGATATAGTGTATATTACCTCCAGCAATTTGTGTAAGATGGACAGAGTCACAAGGCACCTGTTACCCTGTGTCTGCCCCTAACCAGATCAGCTGTCAGCCTGTCAGAGTACTTCGCCTTCACAAGACCTACTCTCTCGAGTTAAAGATGGCTTCTCAACATGTTATGACTGTGTTAGTCTCTGTTTAACTCAGCATCGGCAGACCGGAGGAGGGAGAGAGGAGAGGAAACAGAGAGAGGAGAGGAGGGAGACAGGAGAGGAGGGAGACACAGGGAGGGAGGAGAGGAGGGAGACAGGAGAGGAGAGGAGGGAGGAGAGGAGGGAGACAGGAGAGGAGAGGAGGGAGGATAGGAGGGAGACAGGAGAGGAGAGGAGGGAGGAG